>NC_045957.1:132608308-132695808 GCF_010909765.2 Amblyraja radiata | reverse complement strand
GTGTGTTCTCTCTAAAAGCGGCACATTGAATTTCCGCTGTGGAAGAGTTCAGACGGTGGTCGAGGGGGGAGGGGGTACTTTTTGCGGGCACGAATGGGGCACGGGTGCGGGATTTACGACAGTGTCTATAGCATCTTTGGAAAAAACATGAATGTACAAAAGCAATAAATCTAAATAATGGCTCTTATCGATTCCCTTCACATTTTGAGAGCACAATCAGACCCTTTACGATCAATTTCACTCCACCGTGCAGTCGAAGCGTATAATTGCAGCACAGTCAAATGTTGGAAATGAGCAATTAATTGTTAACCAAGCCCCGGCAAAGGGCAATTCATTCTAAATATGTATTACAATCGATTAAATATTTTAACGGGGCGTATGAACAATTCGTGTATAAGCCAGCTGAAAACAAATAAAACCATGCAAATTGCAAGCATGGTAAAGAAATGGGGCTTTCTTATTGCGCACAGTAAATATTGTTTTTTAATCCATTATTGCAGAATGCATTGGATTCCCCGCTTGTCTTTTTGGGTAATTAATTCATGAGTCTGAGCTACCTGTTTCATTCCGAGATCAAGCCAAACCTACTGTCAGTTCATTTCTGTTACCATAGTACAAAGCCAATGCTTGTCAATTCTGAAATATCCAAATACGCAAATCAAACTAGAGCAATCAGTGATTTCGTGATCAGGAAGCGCAAGGTGATGTCTATTTTCTCCGTGACCAGGGGACCGCGGTCCTCACACAGTCCTAGCATTCCGCTCCTTGTTATTCCTTTGAACTCCCCCAACTCTCCACCCCGCCCGGTCTCTCCCTCCATCCCTCCCTTCCCCGCCTCCTTCAACAGTTGCACGTGCTTTGTCATATTCACCTGCCGCCGAATTGTCTCCGGCGCTCGATCGCTGTCCCGACTCGTTAGGGAAGAAGCCGAGAGATGCCATTTGCTCGCTGGATCTTATTTGCAGAGAGGGCGAAGCTGGGGGCCAATTCACGACCCAGAACTCAAACCCGCGTCCAAGTGGAAGGGAAGCTGTCCCCGGGTGTCAGGTGCTCAAAGCTCAGGCAGCAGACAAGCTGACGTGAGCTGTCCAGTGTCCACTGACCGCTGTCCACTGACCACTGTCCGCTGTCCGCTGTCCACTGTCCACTGTCCGCTGTCCAGGCGCTTGATCAGTGGTCGCGCAGTTCCCAGGCGGGAAGGAGCTGTCCTGGATTCGGGTGCTGAATACACAGTCACACAGCTCCCAGACGGGGAGGAGTGTGGGAGGGGCTGTCCAGAGATGAAGAGACGGAGACAATCTTGTTCTCTTTTCCAGATCCCTGAGCTGATAAAGCTGGGCGAACGCACTGGTTCCGGCTATTCCATCAGATGATGCCTGGACTGGGCGGGAGAAGAGGGCTCCTAGTTTTTTTTTTAATCCCCCTCTGTCTCTGAAGCGCAGATCGATCTGGATCGCAGTTACTTTGCGTCGAAAACCGGCAATCCGGCGCACAGAGGGAGAAGGAGTGAGGGAAGAGTAACACTATGGGGACGAAGCCCGTGGCAGAAATGTTTCCTGTTCTGCAATACAAACTTTCTTTCACTGACAATATTTAGAGGGGATGGAATGAGTGGGAGGGTGGAGGGGGGGGGGGGGGGGGGGGGGGGGGGGTGCTTTGACGTAATGCAGGAAGGGATACGAGAGATTAGTGTTGATGGCGAGTATGAATGAGTCAGCCTGTCGATGTTATAAGTAAAAGACTGTCTTCCGGACAGTGAAGCCGCCATGGACCCAGAGTGTCCCCTTCATCCTTGCGGGGCTTCATTTCCCATTTTCTCTCCATCTCTCTCTCTTTGTCCATCAGTCGCCGTTCTTTGGCGGGGAGAGAATCAAAGCTACCACCCACATCCCTCCCCTTCCCACCTCTCCCGGCTACAGTGGGCGCTTTGCTCAATCACTGTTCATTCTCCACGGCACGATCGTGTCTGAACGTGGATTCCTTCCTTCAGCGATCGTGCTCTGCTGTCGCGCCGCTGAACCAACATTTAAGCGCAAATTTAAATCATTACGTTTCGATCTTCTTGTTAATTGAGGAAACTACATTGTCCAACACGATCTTCCTGTCCTTGTTAACGTTGCATTTCACGTTTCCCGAATAACCCTTTTATAAATATTGCATAAAGAGCACATCTCGATCCGAATTTTAGTGTTCTTTGTCGGGATTGTATCCAAGTCCGAGCGGTTTTTGGGCGCTCACTGGCAAAAACATACAATGGATGATTCAGGGAGCGGTGTTGGTGTATTTTGAGGGGGGGGGGAAGTATTCTTAACATGATGCCAAAGGTTAAGAATATTTATTCATCCTTAAAGATTAAGGGTGTGAGGTTTTGCAGGATTTTACAAAGAAACATATTTTACAAACGGTCAGCCACGCGAGTCCCAGCCAGACACAAATGTTTGTTATTTTTCAGGCTTGCGGTTCATGTGAGTCTTTGGTTTGATAAATCGTTTTTCAGCGCGCCACATCCCAAACTGGCGGACGTTGCTAGTGTCACAGGTGGCAATGAAACGAGAAATGCGATTGTCCGCCGTCCTTCGAGAATTGCTGTAGATCAACAGGGTTACTCAAGAACTAGAATATGCATACAAAGCAATTGGTAACCGATTTAACCGTTTATAGTCCTTTATAATCCCAAAGAATGACAAATTCGGAATTGTTCAAAGTGAATTGGACCGATTAGAATAGAATAGAATGGAGTAAGACATTGCCTCAGATACTGGATATTGAAGGTTGCAAAGAAAACCTGGCATTTTGAACTACATTTGCAATGCAAGGAAAATACAAAAAAACCTGAGAGGAGATTGATAAATCATTAGAATACGAAACTATTCCGCTGTGTTACTTATGGACGGGTTGTGGGGAGGGGAGGGGAGGGGGACGTGCTTGAGGTTTTTGGGAGCATTTCTCCCCTTTATTCTTCCCACCCCACCTCTCCTCCATGTCATTGTGCGAGGCCGTTTTACAAACCACCCACCCTCCCAAAGCAGTAGTCGTGAAATGTCATTAAGAATCTGATTCTCCATGACCTACCGTTTATTAGGCTGTTATCTTGTTTCGCATCCCAGGGGGATATGCAGATCAATTGAATTGGAATCGAATTTTAAACTTTATAGTCTACAGTCCACACCCGGCAAAATGTCCCGAGATTTTCACTAAAAGAGGTCATGCTACAGAGTCATGCTACAGAGAGATAAATGATCAATTGCGTGTGATGGAATGAAAGGCACGTACTGACAACTGGAAAGGCGCTACATACAGTGGCTTGCAAAAGTATTCATACCCCTTGAACTTTTCCACATTTTGTCACGTTACAACCACAAACGTAAATGTATTTTATTGGGATTTTATATGATAGACCAACACAAAGTGGTGCATAATTGTGAAGTGGAAGGAAAATGATACATGGTTTTCAATTTTTTTTACAAATAAAAAACTGAAAAGTGTGGCGTGCAAAAGTATTCAGCCCCCCTGAGTCAATACTTTGTAGAACCACCTTTCGCTGCAATTACAGCTGCAAGTCTTCTGGGGGTATGTCTCTACCAGCTTTGCACATCTAGAGACTGAAATTTTTGCCCATTCTTCTTTGCAAAATAGCTCAAGCTCAGTCAGATTGGATGGAGAGCATCTGTGAACAGCAATTTTCAAGTCTTGCCAGAGATTCTCAATTTGATTTAGGTCTGGACTTTGACTGGGCCATTCTAACACATGAATATGTTTTGATCTAAACCATTCCATTGTAGCCCCAGTCTCAAGTCTTTTGCAGACTCTAACAGGTTTTCTTCCAAGATTGCCCTGTATTTGGCTCCATCCATCTTCCCATCAACTCTGATCAGCTTCCCTGTCCCTGCTGAAGAAAAGCATCCCCACAGCATGATGCTGCCACCACCATGTTTCACAGTGGGGATGGTGTGTTCAGGGTGATGTGCAGTGTTAGTTTTCCGCCACACATAGCGTTTTACATTTAGGCCAAAAACTTCAATTTTGGTCTCATCTGACCAGAGCACCTTCCTCCACATGTTTGCTGTGTCCCCCACATGGCTTGTGGCAAACTGCAAACGGGACTTCTTATTGCTTTTTTTCAACAATGGCTTTCTTCTTGCCACTCTTCCATAAAGGCCCGATTTGTGGAGTGCACGACTAATAGTTGTCCTGTGGACAGATTCTCCCACCTGAGCTGTGGATCTCTGCAGCTCCTCCAGAGTTACCATGGGCCTCTTGGCTGCTTCTCTGATCAATGCTCTCCTTGCCCGGCTTGTCAGTTTAGGTGGACGGCCATGTCTTGGTAGGTTTGCAGTTGTGCCATACTCTTTCCATTTTCGGATGATGGATTGAACAGTGCTCCGTGAGATGTTCAAAGCTTGGGATATTTTTTTATAACCTAACCCTGCTTTAAACTTCTCCACAACTTTATCCCTGACCTGTCTGGTGTGTTCCTTGGGCTTCATGATGCTGTTTGTTCACTAATGTTCTCTAACAAACCTCTGAGGCCTTCACAGAACAGCTGTATTTATGCTGAGATTAGATTACACACAAATGGTCTCTATTTACTAATTAGGTGACTTCTGAAGGCAATTGGTTGCACTGGATTTTATTGAGGGGTATCAGAGTAAAGAGGGCTGAATACTTTTGCACGCCACACTTTTCAGTTTTTTATTTGTAAAAGAATTTGAAAACCATGTATCATTTTCCTTCCACTTCACAATTATGCGCCACTTTGTGTTGGTCTATCACATACAATCCCAATAAAATACATTTACGTTTGTGGTTGTAACGTGACAAAATGTGGAAAAGTTCAAGGGGTATGAATACTTTTGCAAGCCACTGTAAATGCAAGCTCTTTCTTCTCTGAAGATGTGTCTTCTTGAACAAGAATACTGGCAAGAGGGTAACATTTGCAGTGGCAAGCAAGGTACTGCGAACTGGGCTGTACAGAAAAATATATTCTCAATTCCACAAAAAAACACATCCTTGACTTCATCAGTAGTCTGATGAAGGGTCTCAACTAGAAAAGTCACCAATTCTTTCTTTCCTGAGATACTGCCTTACCCCCTGAGTTAGTCCAGCATGTTGTGCCTATCTTCGGTGTAAACTAGCTTCTGCAGTTCCTTCTTACTTACTACTATTATACCCTTGGTTATTTCTATGATACAAGTACATATTTAGCAGTGTAAGTGTGTCCTAATATGAATTGTAGGATGTATATGTGAGTAAATGATGCTGCAGAATACAAAGAAGAAAACTGCAGCTAGCCTTCACATCTACCACTCACTAGACTCTGTATTTTAATAGTGAGATCAATACTTGATTGGTTTGGATCTTGCTCTTCTTTCATTTTGTTTGAAAATGGGTATAAACACCCTGAATGGGACTACGAGTCTCTGATTCTCAATTCCTTCTTCTTGGACATCTTATTTTAAAAATATATTTATAAAACATGTTCCCATTATCATTTATGTTAATTGCAACTTATTTTCACACCGTTGCTTTGACTTTCTGATTTTATTTTCATTTTCATACAATTGGTATTTTTATGTTGTAACTTCTCCACTACTTGCATATTTTAGCATGAGCTCCATTTTTCTATTTGCCTATCCGTGGAATTCTGGACTTTGGAGCAACACTTCAAATACACTGCATTGGGGCTGCGTCCTGCACCTGTGCAGAACAAATTAATTTCATTAACTTTATTATTAACTTCCACCTTGCCTTCAATTTCACCTGGACTATCTCTGACACTCCCCTCCCCTTTGATCTCTCACCATCACATGGCACAGTCTTTTGACTGACATCTACTACAAACTCACCATCTCCCACAGTTATCTGGACTACACCTATGCCCATCCTGCTTCTTGCAATGATGTTAACCCCTACTGTCAATTTCTCCATCTCCATCGCATCTGGTCCAAAGAGCAGGCTTTCTATTTGAGGATATCCAAGATGTCCTCTTTCTTTAGTAAGCATGGTTTCCCCCCCATGCTGTCATAGATGGATCACTCACAAGCATCTCTGCTCTGTCCCATAGTTCTACACGCGCTCCCCCTCCCCTCAGACAGAACAAGGATATAGTTCCCCTGTTCCACATATTTCACCCCACCAGCCTCTGCATCCAACACATCATCCTTTTGTTTAGAAGATCGAGGCGGGACCTCATTGAAACATATAGAATAGTGATAGGCTTGGATTGAGTTGATGTGTAGAGGATGTTTAAACTAGTGGGATGGTCTAGGACTAGTGGTCAAAGCATCAGAAATATAGGACGTTTTTTTAGGAAAGGGATGAGGAGAAATTTCTTCAGTCAGAGGGTGGTGAATCTGTGGAATTCTTTGCCACAGAAGGCTGTGGAGGCTGTCAGTGGATATTTTAAGGCAGAGATAGATAGATTCTTGATTACAAACATAGAAACATAGAAAAAAGGTGCGAGAGTAGGTCATTTGTTCCTTCGAGCCAGCACCACCATTCAATATGATGATGACTGATCATATAAAATCAGTACCCCGTTCCTGCTTATTCCTCATATTCTTTGATTCCTTTAGCCCTATGCGCTAAATCTAACTCTCTCTGGAAACCATTCAATGCATTGGCCTCCACTGCCTTCTGTGGCAGAGAATTCCACAGATTCACAATTCTCTGGTTGAAATTATTTTTCCTCATCTCAGTCCTAAAATGCCTACACCTTATTATTAAACTGGACTCCCCAACTTCAAGAACATTTTCCTGCATCTAGCCTGTCCAATTCTTTAAGAATTTTATATGTTTCTTTAAGATTCCCTCTCATCCCAAATTCCAGTGAATACATGGGGGAGGGGTTGGAGAATGGGAGAAGGGAGGGAGAGGGGGAGAAGGGGATGTGAGGGGGGGGGGAGGGTCGGAGAAGGGGATGAAGAGTGGAGCGGGGAGAAGGGTGGAAGAGGGGGGAAGGGAAGAAGGGGGGAGAGGGGAGGGGAGAAGGTAGGGGGATGGAGAAGGATGGATGAGGGCGGGAGGGGAAAAGAAGGGGGTGGAGGGGAGAGGAGAGTTCAGACTACACTCACTGAATCCATCATCCCTGTGAAAGTTAGAGACAGTGATCGGATCTGAAAGCGGACCAATACATCTGTAAATAAAACTGAACGACTCAGACATCTTTTCATTTGCACAATTGATTTTATTGTATTATTTTTAATATATTAATGTTTAAAATCCATGCATTGAAGGAAGAATATTTTACAGCCCATCTGTGGTCCCTAACCCTAACCCTAGACCTAACACTAGCCATAACCCTAACCCTAATGCGAGCCATAACCCTAACCCTAGCCCTAACCCTAGCCCTAACCCTAGCCCTAACCCTAACCGAGCGACAGCCGCAGGACAGCATACGTCAGCGTGTATGTCGTGCAACTTGACGGTTTTACGGGCGTCAGTCACCAAAAAAATCCCAAAGTGAGACAGGCCCATAAAACATACCTTTGCACATACTAAAAAAAACAAAAGAAGTCAAAACAACGAACCCACTGCAAGCGAGGCAGGCGACTCGCAGCGCCACCGGAATCAGAATCCTCTCACAATGAAGACCAACATGCCATTAGCTCTCCTCACTACCTGCTGTACCTGCATGCTTACTTTCAGTGACTGATGTACAAGCACACCCAGGTCTCGTTGCACCTCCCCTTTTCCTAATCTGACACCATTCAGAAAATAATTTGCCTTCTAGTTCTTGACTCCAAAGTGGATAACCTCATATTAATCCACATTATACTGCATTTGCCAAGCATCTTCCCACTCACCCAACCTATCCAAGTCATGGACATTCTTGCTATTGAGGGAGTGCAGCGTAGGTTCACAAGGTTAGTTCCCGGGATGGCGGGACTGTCATATGCTGAGAGAATGGTGCAGCTGGGCTTGTATGCTTTGGAATTAAGAAGGATGAGAGGGAATCTTATTGAACCATATAAGATTATTAAGGGCCTGGACATGCTAGAACAACATGTTCCTGATGTTGGGGGAGTCCAGAACTAGGGGCCACAGTTTAAGAATAATTTGGAACGTAGATGAGGAAACACTTTTTCACATAGAGTTGTGAGTCTGTAGAATTCTGTAGAGAGTGGTGGAGGCCGGTTTTTTGGATACTTTCACGAGAGAGCTAGATAGGGCTCTTAAAAATAGTGGAGTGAGGGGATATGGGGATAAGGCAGGAACGGAGTACTGATTGTGGATGATCAGCCATGATCACATTGAATGGCGGTTTTAATTCTGGCCAAATTGGAGATGCCAGGACACTAAAATTGAGTAAAGGCTTTTGTGCTGCTAGGCCATTTGGTCAATTTAATGTGCCTTTTGCAGAACTGGGACAAGCTGCAGAATGGTGCCAGTTTGTCTGTGGCCCAGATAAGAGTTGCAGGGAAAGAATGGGACATCTGCAGATTCTTACAATTAGGTGTAAATTGCAATAAACGGATTGGGTGAATGCAAACCAGACACACACATTGTAAATAATGTTGCAAAGCTTTACTTTGCTAGATGTTGATTGGCTAAGTGTTGAGTCTTGTCTGATTTTCTTGAATATCCAGGCACATGTTGCATAATCCATCTCTGTTAACTTGCATCTAGAAACTTTGTCAATTGCATTGTATTAGTTACTGTATTATTGGGTTAGGGAAATGTCTATCATGTACTGTGTTAATTGATATATGTTATTGGACTGTAAAGAGACCACCTCCATATGGTTCGGCCCTTCAAGGTTTGGGGACCTATAAAAGGTAGCTCCCACGAGATCCAATGTTGATCTTCTGGAAGAACGCTTGGGACTGCATATCCTTTTGGAGTGCCTCGGCTTGCACGAGGCTAGAAGGGCTTGGCCAAGCAGATACAAGGATCAAACCCGCGGTGGTTAGATATTGTAGTAAGGAACTGTTATTGTGTTTTTCCAAAATAAAATTTAGTTGCGCAAGTGGTTGACTCAGTATTTTATTGACTGAAACTGGACTGAGGGGAAGCTTAGAACGAGCTATTTACAGTGGTGCTGGCTTGAAGGGCTGAATGGCCTACTCCTGCATCTATTGTCTATTATCTATTGTCACCCTGCAGCCTCATAGCATTGTCCTCGCAGCTCACACCGTCACCCAGCCTTGTGTCAACCGCAAACGTGGAGATGTCACATTTAATTCCCTCGTCTAAATCGTTAATATATATTGTAAATAACTGGGGTCCCAGCACCGAGCCTTGCGGCACCCCACTAGTCACTGCCTGCCATTCAGAAAAGGACCCGTTAATTCCTACTTTTTGCTTCCTGTCTGCCAACCAGTTCTCTATCCATGTCAATACCCTACCCCCAATACCATGTGGTCTAATCTTGCACACTAATCTCTTGTGATGAACATTGTCAAAGGCTTTTTGAAAGTCCAGATACACCACATCCACTGGCATTCCCTTACCCATTCTAGTTACATCCACAAAAAATTCCAGAAGATTAGTCAGGCATGATTTCCCCTTCATAAATCCATGCTGACTTTGACCGATCCTGTCACTGCTTTCCAAATGCGCTGTTATAACATCTTTAATGATCGATTCAAGCATCTTCCCCACTAGCGATGTAAGGCGACCTGGTCTATAATGCCCCGTTTTCTCTCTCACTGCTTTCTTAAAAAGTGGAGTTACATTGGTTGCCCTCCAGTCCACATGAACTGATCCAGTGTCAAGAGAACATTGGAAAATGATATCCAATGCATCCACGATTTCTAGGGCCACCTCCTTGAGTACTTTGGGGATGCGGACTATCAGGCCCTGGGGATTTATCTGCCTTCAGTCCCAACAGTTTACCTTACACCATGTCCTGACTAATGTGGATTCCCTTCACTTTGACCTACCACTAGATCCTTGGTCCCCTAGTATTTCTGGGAGATTGTTTGTGTCTGCTTTAGTGAAGACAGAACCAAAGTATTCGTTTAACTGGTCTGCGATTTCCTTGTTTCTCATTATAAAATCACCTGTCTTTGATTGTATTGGACCTATATTTGTCTTCACTAATCTTTTCCTTTTTACATATCTAAAGAAGCTAAATAAGTTTTTATATTCCCCACAAGCTTTCTTTCATGCTCTCCCCCCCCCCCCTCCTTAATTAACCCCTTTGTCCTCCTCTGTTGTATTCTAAATTTTTCACAGTCCTCCAGTTTGCTGCCCCCTCTGGCCAGTTTATACGCCTCTTGCTTGGATTTAATACTATCCTTGATTTCCCTCATTAGCCATGGTTAAGCCACTTTCCCCATTTTATTTTTTCGCCGAATAGGGATAAACAATTTTTGGAGTTCATCCATGCAGTCTTTAAATCTTTGTCATTGCATCTCCACCGTCAACCCTTTAAATATAATTTGCCAGTCTATCCTAGCCAATTCCCATCTCATACCTTCAAAGTCTCCTTCCTTTAAGTTCACGAATTTAGTCTCTGAATTAACCATGTCACTCTCCATCCTAATGCAGAATTGCACCATATTATGGTCACCGTAGCCCAAGGGGCTTTCCACAACGAGATCGCTAACTAATCCTTCCTCATTACACAATACCCAATCTAGGAGAGGAGAGACAGAGAGAGGGGGGAAAGAGAGAGGGGAGAGTGTGTGGAGAGGGAGAGAGAGGGGGAGATAGAGAGGGAGGGAGAAAGAGGTTGGGGGAAGCGAGGGGGAGAGAGAGGAGAGAGAGGGGGAGAGAAGAGGGGGAGAGAGAGAAGAAAGAGAGGGGGAGAGAGAGAGGGGGAGAGAGTTAGGGGTAAGAGAGGGGAGAGAGAGTTAGGGGAAAGAGAGGGGAGAGAGGGAGAGGGGGGAGAGAGAGAGGAGACTGGGGACTAGAGAGAGGTGGAAGAGTAAGGTGGGAGGGAGAGAGGGGGGAAAGAGAGAGGAGAGAGGGGGGAAAGAGAGGGGGGAAGAGAGGGGGAGAGAGAGAGGGGGAGAGAGAAGAGAGGGAAGGGGAGAGAGTTAGGGGAGACAGGGGAGAGAGGGGGTGAGAGGAGAGACAAAGAGGGAGAGAGGAGAGAGAGAGAGGGGAAAGAGAGGGGGAGGGGAGAGATAGAGGGGAGAGAGAGAGAAGGGGGTTGAGAGGAGAGAGAGCGAAAGAGAGGAGGGAGAGAGAGAGAGTCACTGTGTCGAATTTGCCTAGGTGACCGGCATGGATCAGGCTGCGGCTCGGTGCATCCTGGAGGACAACCAGTGGCTGCTGGAAGTAAGTACCAAGCACTGGGTAGAAACGGTGGAAGGTAGTGGACTTCAAATGGGGGTGGTTGGTGAAAGCATCCAGCTTGCCTGCTAGATTTTCATTTACTGTAACTGCAGGAAAAATGTTCCCGATGTTGGGGGCGTTCAGAACCATGGGTCACAGTTTAAGAATAAAGGGGGGGGCAGTTAGGACTGAGATGAGGACAAACTTTCTTCACGTAGAGAGTTGTGAATCTGTGGAACTCTCTGCCACAGGAGGCAGTGCAGGACAATTCACTGGATGTTTCCAAGAGAGAGTTACATTTAGTTCTTGGGGCTAACGACATCAAGGGATATGGGGAAAAAACAGGGAAGAGGTACTGATTTTAGATGAGATGGCAGTGCTGGCTCGAAGGGCCGAATGGCCTATTCCTGCACCTATTGTCTATGTTTCTATGCTTGAGTATATGGCAATAAAACTCGATCACTTGATTTTGAAGCATTCATGCATGGTGGAGGTATAATGTAGTCATAGAGTGATACAGTGTGAAAACAGGCCCTTCTGCGCAACTTGCCCACACCCGCCAACATGTCCCAGCTACGCCACCTGCTTTTGGTCCATACCTCCAAACCTGTCCTATCCATGTATCAGTCTAACTTTTTCTTAAAAGCTTGTTCCATACACCCATCACCCTTTGTGTGGATAAAGTTACCCCTTAAAAAGTTACCTCTTAAAAATACTTCATACAAAAAACATTGAAATCATACTTCTACAGTGCACTAAAACATGATTTTAATACATCAAATTTCAAAAGGTTCCTACCCTTCTTCCACACCCTCTCCCCACTCGGTTGCTCCACTCCCTCACCGGGTACCCCCAAGGCCAGTGATCAGTGATCGCACAGCCTCCCCCCTTTCAAAAACACTCCAATCCAATTTAAAGCATATATCTTGCATTCAAGTGTAAGTTATAAGACTCGCTACAGTATGCACCATATTGCACAATTCCAAGCTGAAAAATGCAAATGTTCCGTACCAATGGGAGGGGGCACCTTCCTCCCACCCCCCCCCCACCCGGTCGCGATGCTCCCTCGGGCTTGGTCTCTCGCAAATTTCTCACTCCCAACTCTCACCCAATGTTGGCAGCCCTGGGGCTAATTAGTAAATTACCAGAACCTGGGTTTTGCCGCTCTTTTAAACTATCTTTCCCTGTGACTCACCTTCTTTCTCACGGACTTTCAAGTCAATAGTGTCTTCTTTCTGCTGCTGCTTCTCTGAGCTCCACGTAAGGACTGGGATGAGGACTGGCTGTTGGTGCTCTTTTTAAACTATCTTTCCCTGTGAATCACCTTCTTTCCCACGGACTTTCAAGCCAATAATCTCTTCTCTGCATCTGCTTGCTGCTTCTCTGAGCTCCACATAAGGGCCAGGATTAGGACTGGGTGTTGGCGCTCTATTTAAACTATCTTTAACAAACTATATTTAAACAAAGCTGGGTGGCAGTGTGAAGTGTGAGGAGGATGCTGTGAGGATGCAGGGTTATAGGACAGGTTGGGGGTTTGGGCAGATGCATGGCAGATGTGGATAAATGTGAGGTTAGGAAGGCAGATTATTATCTGAACAAGATCTGGGTGTCCTTGTGCATCAGTCATTGAAAGTAAGCATGCAGGTACAGCAGGCAGTGAAGAAAGTTAATGGAATATAGGCCTTCGTAACAAGAGGAGTTGAGTATTGGAGCAAAGCGGTCCTTTTGCTGTTGTACAGGGCTCTGGTGAGACCACACCTGGAATACTGTGTGCAGTTTTGGTCTCCAAATTTGAGGAAGGACATTATTGCTATTGAGGGAGTGCAGCATAGGTTCACGAGATTAATTCCCGGGACTGTCATATGTTGAAAGAATGGAGCGACTGGGCTTGTAAACACTGGAATTTAGGATGAGAGGGTATCTTATTGAAATATATAAGATTATTAAGGGATTGGGCATGTTAGAGGCAGGTAACATGTTCCCGGTGTTGGAAGAGTGCAGAACCAGGGGCCACAGTTTAAGAATAAGGGCTAGGCCATTAAGAACAGAAATTTTTCACCCAGAGAGTTGTGAATCTGTGGAATTCTCAGAAGGCAGTGGAGGCCAATTCTCTGGATGCTTTCAGGAGAGAGTTAGATAGGGCTCTTAAAGATAACGGAGTCAATGGATATGTGGAGAAGGCAGGAACGGGGTACTGATTGTGGATGATCAGCCATAATTACAGTGAATGGCTGGCTCGAAGGGCCGAATGGCCTACTTCAGCACCTATTGTCTATTGTCTGTTGAGAACAGAACTCTAGTGACAGACGACTCAGCCGGCATATGGAAAAGGTAAGGGTTTTCCTTACATTGAGTCTTTCCTAACACTAGTTCCTATTTGAATCCAGGTGAGCAAAGAGCGTTGCCGAAGCTGGAATAAATGTGAGTAGCGTTGTATAAAATAGATTGCGGCCAGTGTTGATTTGCTGTCCATGTTCAACACCTGGAGGAGTAGGTTCGAGTCCCATTTGAAGATTGCATTGTGTACATTACGTACCTGCCTGTGGGGATTTGTATCCTACCATGATTTGTTATTTTGCATTGTGAATGTTATGTGCCTACCTGCGTGGATTTGATCACCACCAGGATTTGTTGTTGAGATTCAAAACCTTGAGTAAGAATTTTAAGATAATAAAATATGGGTAATTCAGAGTCTAACTATGGAACAGAGTGTAACAGATTCAGAGTCTAAGAGTAACATTGGGCAGAGAGTGTAACAGATATAGAGAAATGGTCAGTGGACCAAGTTAATACAAGGGAATAAAAATAAAAATAGAGAATATGAGCAGCAGAAATTTGAAAGAATACATTGTGTAAGCTATGTGAAATAAAGGGGCCCCAGGGTAACATCTATAAACACATGTATGCACAGAAATCGTGAAAATCAGAATCTCAAGGAAAATCACTAACCCATGGTCACATTCCACCACCTTATTCTTCTCCATCAACAGAGCGGGTGATGATTTCTGAAATTCAAACTAACATGTGACGAGGACAATGACAGGGACTGTGATGATTGGGCTCCCATATATCCAACACCACCTGAAAGGTACTCCTTCATTTGCTCCCCGACTAGAACAAGAGGTACTACTACCTCCTATATAGAGCACACAACCAGCCACGATCTATGCAGTACCACATTCCTCCATCTCCTCAATGGGACCAACGAAAGATAGTAAATAGATTAATCAATGAGAGAGTAGTAAGGTAACCCTTGCTCGACCCGATACCCAAGCACCCGTGCAAGCCTTTCCAGGTCCCCAACGAGATCCTGTTACAATCTACCGACCTGCAGACCCCCTTGAGCTGAAAGTTCTAATTCAAAGATGATATTGAAGAATTAATGCATCAATTAGATATATTGGACCAATGTTATAAACAAGCCAAAAGTGATGTTGATGTGGCTCTCGATGCGATGCTTGATTCAACTAAATGGAAAAATATTCAAGCAAAATTTAATTGAGAAGATATTGCAGATTGTTTTAGTCTTTTTGAAATCTGCATTACGTGAGTATTATCCAGATGTAATAGACTGGGGAAAGATTTATCATATTGTTCAGAAGCAAGACGCGGACTTTGGGAATTATATTGATTGTGTCCATAGTGCCTTCGTAAAATATTCGGGATTGGAACCAGAAACAGGCAAATCTGATTTAGTCAGTACTATTGCACGCGGGTTGCAACCTCGTCTAAAACAAATGTTCTGTATAACTTGCGTAGAAAGGGAAAGGAAATATATGCACGATGTTCTATCTATTTTACAACATATTCTAGCGATGTTACAAAACCTACCATCAGCGGCGCTCCAGATCTGCCACTGGCTGTGTGTGCGACCCTGGAGCCTTTGAGAGAGGGGGGGGGGGGATTAAAATGCAGGTTTGTATTGCTTGTCGGAGAGGGATTTCCTCGGACTGCTAGCTGATGAAGAAAAATCGAGCGGACTTCCGTTCTCGGTTTATTTTATTTTTAAATCGTTGGACAATTTAATCGCTGGATTAAAGTAAAAAGCGACTTCTAACGCCCTCAATGCCTTCAACGTTATGGGTTGCAATATCAGGACAAAACAAAAGGTAAGTCGTCTATTTCACATATAATCTTGCTTCTTGGGGTGGCTTTAGTCTAATCTTATGATGCAAAAATGTTATTTGGGCCCCATACGAATCAGCCGTGTCTTGCCTGCCGATGTGGTCTTAAAATTTACTGCAACGTTCCAATCAATCACTTTCCAGAAACACCCACTCTCATGATGATTAAAATTCTCATATGTTTTGGACAATCATATAATATAACCATATAACCATATAACAATTACAGCACGGAAACAGGTCATCTCGACCCTTCTAGTCCGTGCCGAACACGTATTCTCCCCTAGTCCCATACACCTGCATTCAGACCATAACCCTCCATTCCTTTCCCGTCCATATAACTATCCAATTTATTTTTAAATGATAAAAATGAACCTGCCTCCACCACCTTCACTGGAAGCTCATTCCACACAGCCACCACTCTCTGAGTAAAGAAGTTCCCCCTCATGTTACCCCTAAACTTCTGTCCCTTAATTCTCAAGTCATGTCCCCTTGTTTGAATCTTCCCTACTCTCAGTGGGAAAAGCTTATCCACGTCAACTCTGTCTATCCCTCTCATCATTTTAAAGACCTCTATCAAGTCCCCCCTTAACCTTCTGCGCTCCAAAGAATAAAGCCCTAACTTGTTCAACCTTTCTCTGTAACTTAGTTGCTGAAACCCAGGCAACATTCTAGTAAATCTCCTCTGTACTCTCTCTATTTTGTTGACATTCTTCCTATAATTAGGCGACCAAAATTGTACACCATACTCCAGAATTGGCCTCACCAATGCCTTGTACAATTTTAACATTACATCTCAACTTCTATACTCAATGCTCTGATTTATAAAGGCCAGCACACCAAAAGCTTTCTTTACCACCCTATCTACATGAGATTCCACTTTCAGGGAACTGTGCACAGTTATTCCCAGATCCCTCTGTTCACCTGCATTCTTCAATTTCCTACCATTTACCATGTACGTCCTATTTTGATTTGTCCTGCCAAGATGTAGCACCTCACACTTATCAGCATTCAACTCCATCTGCCATCTTTCAGCCCACTCTTCCAACTGGCATAAATCTCTCTGTAGACTTTGAAAATCTACTTCATTATCCACAACCCCACCTATCTTAGTATCATCTGCATACTTACTAATCCAATTTACCACACCATCATCCAGATCATTGATGTACATGACAAACAACAGTGGACCCAACACAGATCCCTGTGGCACCCCACTAGTCACTGGCCTCCAACCTGACAAACAACCATCCACCATTACTCTCTGGCATCTCCCATTCAGCCACTGTTGAATCCATCTTGCTACTCCACCATTCTTCTTGCGTATGGTGTGCACAGCCTAAAGTTGTAGGACAACTTGTTCTATTTGATCTTATTTGACTGTGCACGCCGGGTTGATTACATTAGTCAAAACAGGATGGACCACGTGAAGGTTGCAATCTTCCACCCCACTCCACCATTAATACCCAACCATTGAACCTTCTTAACCAACCTTCCATGAGGAACCTTGTCAAAGGCCTTACTGAAGTCCATATATACAACATCCACTGATTTACCCTCATCAATTTCCCGAGTAACCTCTTCAAAAAATTCAAGAAGATTAGTCAAACATGACCTTCCAGGCACAAATCCATGTTGACTGTTCCTAATCAGACCCTGTTTATCCAGATGCTTATATATATTATCTCTAAGTATCCTTTCCATTAATTTGCCCACCACTGACGTCAAACTAACAGGTCTATAATTGCTAGGTTTACTCTTAGACCCCTTTTTAAACAATGGAACAACATGCGCAGTACGCCAATCCTCCGGCACTATTACCGTTTTTAATGACATTTGAAATATTTCTGTCATAGCCCCTGCTATTTCTACACTAACTTCCCTCAATGTCCTAGGGAATATCCTGTCCAGACCTGGAGACTTATCCACATTTATATTTCTCAAAAGTGTCAGTACTTCCTCTTCTTTGATCCTCATAGTTTCCATAGCTACTCTACTTCTTTCCCTTACCTCACATAATTCAATATCCTTCTCCTTGGTGAATACCGAAGAAAAGAAACTGTTCAATATCTCCCCCATCTCTTTTGGCTCTGCAGATAGCTGTCCACTCTGACTCTCTAATGGACCAATTTTATCCCTCGTTATCCTTTTGCTATTAATATAGCTGTAGAAACCCTTTGGATTTACTTTCACCTTGCCAAAGCAACCTCATATCTTCTTTTAGCTTTTCTAATTTCTTTCTTAAGATTCTTTTTACATTCTTTATACTCCTCAAGCACCTCATTTACTCCATGCTGCCTATAATTATTGTAGATCTCTCTCTTTTTCCGAACCAAGTGTCTAATTTCCCTTGAAAACCATGACTCTTTCCAATTTTTACTATTTCCTTTCAACCGAACAGGGATATAAAGATTCTGCACACTTAAAATTTCACCTTTAAATGTCCTCCATTTCTCTTCCACATCTTTCCCATAAAACAAACTGTCCCAATTTACTCCTTTTAAATCCTTTCGCATCTCCTCAAAGTTAGCCTTTCTCCAATCAAAAATCTCAACCCTAGGTCCAGTTCTGACCCTCTCCATAATTATATTGAAATCATGTCATAAGAGCATCTAAATCATCCATATTTTGTGTTATTGTCCATCCATGATCAATATTGTTATACTAAATATGCCCAATAGTTTTAGTCACATGTATTGTGCAAAAAATGTATTGCACAATACATGTAAAGAAATGCAAAATTGTCAATCCAAATGCCCAGCAAAAGAGACTGATTTAGACAGCATTCGCAGAGATTATCTGAATTTGGACTACTCCAAATGTGATGATCTATAGGACATTCGTAATGGGAAAGTAGTGGGCAGAAAGGCATGTCATGCGTAGTTTGAAGAGCAAAAACCTGTATTTTAAGTAAGTAAGTAAGTAAGTTTATTGGCCAAGTATTCACATACAAGGAATTTGCCTTGGTGCTCCGCCATCAAGTAACAACATGACATACAGTGATAGTTACGAATGACTCAGAAAACACTAAACATTAATAATAATAAATCATTAATGATAAAACATCATTGATCAAGCATGTGAACCAACAAAATACCAGATCAAAGGGAGGCTACAGATTTTTGGCTGTTGAGTAGAGCAACTACTCGTGGAATAAAAATGTTTTTATGTCTGGCTGTGGCAGCTTTGACAATCCGGAGTCGCCTTCCAGAGGGAAGTGATGTCAAAATTGAAAAGTTGAGGAAAAACAAGGTGTACAGAGTTGCTTATTGCTTACAATCTGAGGAGTATGATGATGCCAGTCACCACCGCCCCCCGCCCCCCCCCCCCCCCCCCCCCCACCACCCCCCCCGGACACTCCTTCCCCCAGAAAACAAAAATTGCACTACGACGACTGCATGTACGTATATATATTTATTGCTCATATTCCCTACTCCCTCTTCACCTACGACTGTGCTGACAACAACCTGGCCCTTAACTACACGAAGACCAGGAGCTCATTGTAGACTTCAGAAGGTTTAGGGGCGGCATGCACACCCCCATCCACATCAATGGGACAGAGGTGGAACATGTTTCCAGCTTCAGGTTTCTGGGGGTCAACATCTCCGATGACCTCTCTTGGACCCACAATACCTCAACTCTGGTCAAGAAGTGTACAGTACAGAGACAACGAAATGCAGTTAGCATCTCCCTGGAAGAGCGACATAGAATATGATTTCAATAAATAAATCTATTTACATGTATACTGACATAGTGTATTTTCCTGTGGGAGGAGTGTCCGGGGGGGTGGGTGGTGATTGGCAGTCACCGAGGTACATTGTTGAGCAGAGTGACAGCCGCAGGGAAGAAGCTGTTCCTGGACCTGCTGGTCCAGCAACGGAGAGACCTGTAGCGCCTCCCGGATGGTAGGAGGGTAAACAGTCCATGGTTGGGGTGAGAGCAGTCCTTGGCGATGCTGAGCGCCCTCCGCAGACAACGCTTGCTTTGGACAGACTCAATGGAGCGGAGCGAGGAACCGGTGATGCATTGGGCAATTTTCACCACCCTCTGCAGTGCTTTCCGGTCGGAGACAGAGCAGTTGCCATACCATACTGTGCTACAGTTGGTAAGGATGCTCTCGATGGTGCCGCGGTAGAAGGTCACCAGGATCTGAGGAGACAGATGGACCTTCTTCAGTCTCCTCAGGAAGAAGAGACGCTGGTGAGCCTTCTTGACCAGAGTTGAGGTATTGTGGGTCCAGGAGAGGTCATCGGAGATGTTGACCCCCAGAAACCTGAAGCTGGAAACACGTTCCACCTCCGTCCCGTTGATGGGGCTGCTAGGAGCTGGACCTCCTCCCTATAGGCCGACTCATCATTGTTGCTGATGAGGCCAATCACCGTTGTATCATCTGCATACTTGATGATGGTGTTAGTACCATGTACAGGTGTGCAGTCGTAAGTGAAGAGGGAGTAGAGGAGGGGGCTCAGCGCAATTGGCATGGTATGGTAACTGCTCTGCCTCCGACCGGATAGCACTGCAGAGGGTGGTGAAAACTGCCCAACGCATTACCGGTTCCTCGCTCCCCTCCATTGAGTCTGTCCAGAGCAAGCGATGTCTGCGAAGGGCGCGCAGCATCGTCAAGGACTGCTCTCACTCCAACCACAGTCTGTTTACCCTCCTACCATCCGGGAGGTGCTACAGGTCTCTCCGTTGCCAGACCAGCAGGTCCAGGAACAGCTTCTTCCCTGCGGCTGTTACATTACTTAACACTGTACCTCAGTGATTGCCAGTCACCTCCCCCCCCCCCGGACAATCCTTCCGCCAGAAAAAAACATTGCACTACGACGACTGTGTGTACGTATATATATTTATTGCTCATATTCTATGTTCGCTCTTCTGGGGAGATGCTAACTGCATTTCGTTGTCTCTGTACTGTACACTGCACAATGACAATGAAGTTTAAATCTGAATCTGAATCTGAACCTGATGCTGCTGCTTATGATATGCCAATGTACCAGCTAGCAAATGATCTTCTCCATAAAGACTTGGTTTAATGTTAAAAATTGTAAATTATTTACCTCTCTGTTACGGGCTTACAGCATATAATACAATAATATTAAAGTTCTGATCTTGTGTATCACATTTTTGAATTTATTTGAGTGTTTTTTACTATTTCTGTCACAACGGTCAATTTTGTGATTAGCCACTATTAGCTAACTAACTAATTATATGCTTTAATTTCAGGTCATCCAAGTAACGAGAATTGGAAGAGCAAATATGTAAGGAGATAGCAGATATTAGTAGTAAGCACATGATAGTGATTGTGGGAGATTTCAACTTTCCACACATAGACTGGGAAACACATTCTGTAAATGGGCTGGATGGTTTGGAGTTTGTAAAATGTGTGCAGGATAGTTTTTTGCAGCAATACATAGAGGTACCTACTAGAGGAGGGGCAGTGCTGGACCTCCTGTTAGGAAATGAGACGGGACAGGTGGCGGATGTATGCGTTGGGGAGCACTTCGGGTCCAGTGATCACAATACCATTAGTTTCAATATAATTATGGAGAGGGTCAGAATTGGACCTAGGGTTGAGATTTTTGATTGGAGAAAGGCTAACTTTGATGAGATGCGAGATGATTTAAAAGGAGTGAACTGGGACATTTTGTTTTATGGGAAAGATGTAGAAGAGAAATGGTGGACATTTAAAGGGGAAATTTTAAGAGTACAGAATCTTTATGTTCCTGTTCGGTTGAAAGGAAACAGTAAAAATTGGAAAGAGCCCTGGATTTCAAGGGAAATTGGACATCTTGTTCGGAAAAAGAGGGAGATCTACAATAATTATAGGCAGCATGAAGTAAATGAGGTGCTTGAGGAGTATAAGGAATGTATAAAGAATCTTAAGAAAGAAATTAGAAAAGCTAAAAGAAGATATGAGGTTGCTTTGGCAAGTAAGGTGAAAGTAAATCCAAAGGGTTTCTACAGCTATATTAATAGCAAAAGGATAACGAGGGATACAATTGGTCCATTGGAGAGACAGAGTGGACAGCTATCTGCAGAGACAAAAGAGATGGGGGAGATATTGAACAATTTCTTTTCTTCGGTATTCACCAAGGAGAAGGATATTGAATTATGTGCGGTAAGGGAAACTAGTAGAGTAGCTATGGAAACTATGAGTTTCAAAGTAAAAGAAGTACTGACACTTTTGAAAAATATAAAAGTGGATAAGTCTCCAGGTCCTGACAGGATATTCCCTAGGACATTGAGGGAAGTTAGTGTAGAAATAGCCGGGGCTATGACAGAAATATTTCAAATGTCATTAGAAACGGGAATATTCCCCGAGGATTGGCGTACTGCGCATGTTGTTCCATAGTTTAAAAAGGGTTCTAAGAGTAAACCTAGCAATTATAGACTTGTTAGTTTGACTTCAGTGGTGGGCAAATTAATGGAAAAGATACTTAGAGATAATATATATAAGCATCTGGATAAACAGGGTCTGATTAGGAACAGTCAACATGGATTTGTGCCTGGAAGGTCATGTTTGACTAATCCTCTTGAATTTTTTGAAGAGGTTACTAGGGAAATTGACGAGGGTAAAGCAGTGGATGTTGTCTATATGGACTTTAGTAAGGCCTTTGACAAGGTTCCTCATGGAAGGTTGGTTAAGAAGGTTCAACTGTTGGGTAAAAATGCAGGAATAGCAAGATGGATTCAACAGTGGCTGAATGGGAGAAGCCAGAGGGTAATGGTGGATGGCTGTTTGTCGGGTTGGAGGCAGGTGACTAGTGGGGTGCCTCAGGGATCTGTGTTGGGTCCTTTGTTGTTTGTCATGTACATCAATGATCTGGATGAAGGTGTGGTAAATTGGATTAGTAAGTATGCAGATGATACCAAGATAGGGGGTGTTGTGGATAATGAAGAGGATTTCCAAAGTCTACAGAGTGATTTAGGCCATTTGGAAAAATGGGCTGAAAGATGGCAGACGGAGTTTAATGCTGATAAATGTGAGGTGTTACACCTTGGCAGGACAAATCAAAATAGGACGTACATGATAAATGGTAGGGAATTGAAGAATACAGTTGAACAGAGGGATCTGGGAATAACCGTGCATAGTCCCTTGAAGGTGGAATCTCATATAGATAGGGTGGTAAAGAAAGCTTTTGGTTTGCTAGCCTTTATAAATCAGAGCATTGAGTATAGAAGCTGGGATGTAATGTTAAAATTGTACAAGGCATTGGTGAGACCAAATCTGGAGTATGGTGTACAATTTTGGTCGCCCAATTATAGGAAGGATGTCAACAGAATAGAGAGAGTACAGAGGCGATTTACTGGAATGTTGCCTGTGTTTCAACAACTAAGTTACAGAGAGAGGTTGAATAAGTTAGGTCTTTATTCTCTGGAGCGCAGAAGGTTAAGGGGGGACTTGATAGAGGTCTTTAAAATGATGAGAGGGATAGACAGAGTTGATGTGGACAAGCTTTTCCATTTGAGAATAGGGAAGATTCAAACAAGGGGACATGACTTCAGAATTAAGGGACAGAAGTTTAGGGGTAACATGAGGGGGAACTTCTTTACTCAGAGAGTGGTAGCGGTGTGGAATGAGCTTCCAGTGGAAGTGGTGGCGGCAGGTTCGTTGGTATCATTTAAAAATAAATTGGATAGGCATATGGATGAGAAGGGAATGGAGGGTTATGGTATGAGTGCAGGCAGGTGGGACTAAGGGAAAAAAGTTGTTCGGCACGGACTTGTAGGGCCGAGATGGCCTGTTTCCGTGCTGTAATTGTTATATGGTTATATGGTTATATGGTAAGATATTTTATATTTGTTTCAGAATGCTTCAATCTATAATAACTGAAAATTTCATTCAGTTCCCGTAATTTTTAAGAAAGTTATGGGCTTTTGACTGTCCTCGATCACAGCTTTTGTGTTAAGTCAATGGAAAAGCAATAGGGAACAAGATGCTAATTTCCGAGTATGAAAATGGGCATAACATTTTTAATACTGAAGATATGAATGTGAAGTAGGTATCAAATTAAAGTAATTTTTATGCTTACAGGATAAATTACAGGCTTGATTTTTTAAATCTCAAAATTTTGTAACATTCCTACATATTCTGCACCAGGATGAACAACAGCAGCAGAGAGTTAGTGAGAAACCAGGAAGTATTCTTGTAGAGACATCTTACCCTGTTGGTCCAAAATCCACAAACTGTTAAGAATGTTTGCAAGGGGAAGGGGAAGAGCCAGATCACTGGTGGCAAGTAAGAATAACTTGCTTTCATTGTGGTGAATTTTTTAATTTTTTTATTTAACCTTTATTTAACCAGGAGAAGTCTCATTGAGATTAAAAATCTCTTTTACAAGAGAGTCCTGGCCAAGACAGGCAGCAGCACAGTTCCACAGTTACAGACAATAATTTAAAAACAACAGAGAACATATAAATAGAGTCACAGTCAGAACATCATCAAACAAAGCATGTACAGACAGAAGAGCCCGCTTCAACATCATTAAGAAGGGATTTAAATCTGTTTATAGAAACCAGCTCCTTAAGTTTCAGTTCATTCTGCAGCTGGTTCCAAGCGAAGGGAGCAGCATAACTAAATGCCCTTTTCCCCAGTTCATTACGGACTTGAGGTACAGTTAGTAAGAACAAGTCCTCAGAGCGGAGCTGATAAGTTCCTGTGCTTTTTCGAATTACATACTTCTGCAGGTATGAAGGAAGAACACCGAGGATAGTCTTATAAATAAGGATATGCCAATGATGGAGTCTGCAGGTGGACAGGGCAAACCATCCAACTTGAGCATACAAAGAGCAGTGGTGCATGAGGGTTTTAAAATTAGTAACAAATCTCAGTGCTCCGTGGTAGATCGTGTCCAAAGACTGTAGGCATTTTGAAGATGCATTCATATATAAAACATCACCATAGTCCAACACAGACATAAACGTTGCAGCAACAAGTCTTTTTCTTACGGACACTGGGTTAAAAACTGCCTGTACCGTGACACTTCATACACTAACCAGGGACACTATCCGAGTGTTTACACTAACAACATAAGCCAGACCACCCTTTACTGTGATGTAACCCTTTCAGACCCAGTCAGCATCACCCTGAGGCATCATCACAATTGTTATCCCAGACCCAAGTTCCCAAAGAACCCTTAACCACTCTCACAATTAATGGCCTCAGTAATGAATTTCTCATTGACACTGGAGCGACACATTCAATAGTACGGCCATCAGACTACCCTCATTTACCAAAATCAAACTCAATGTTAAATGTTGTCAGCCTCACCTGACAGCCTCTTGTTAAAGCTGCCTGCGCTCTGGAATAATACACGCCGCCAGACACTGTTGTTCATAGTAAAGACACTACTTTATGGTCACATACGTACAGCTCCTCGTGGTCCCACCCAATTATATAGTGGACAGGTAGTACATTTATACATGAGCAGTTATGGGTTCAGCTAATCACACAGTTAGCACATTCCAAGAACTTGTTCTTATCCGTGTCTAGAACAGACTTGTTTTTCTCTGGAATTACTTGATATCGGGTCACTTCCCTTATTAGTCACAACACCTTTTGCAATTTTGCAAAACCACATGTTATTCATTAGCGAGCAATTCTAAGTAAGTAAAGGTGACGAGGGCGGTGGAGGCAGGTTCTCTGGATGCTTTCAAAAGAGAGCTAGATAGGGCTCTTAAAAATAGCAGAGTCAGGGGATATGAGGAGAAGGCAGGAACGGTGGTACTGATTGGGGATGATCAGCCATGATCAGATTGAATGGCGCTGCTGGCTCGAAGGGTCGAATGGCCTCCTCCTGCACCTATTGTCTATTGTCTATTGTCTAAAGCAGGATCACGTGCACAACATGCAATCTGTCACAACACATTTTGCCATCCACCTTCCAGTCACATACACATTACCACTTAAACCCCAACCTCTTCTACATTCCCTTCTTTTATCATAACATTATAACCTCATTCAGAGTTCCCTTGAGGTACAAAGTGGCCAGAGAGATTGTATAATAAGGATTACAGCGATGATCAGCATGAAGATAGATCCATAATGTAATATTGATCCCCAAAAACAATAAAAATAGAGGAGGTGGAGAGGCTTTTCAGAGGGCAAAAAAGCTGGAAATCTCCAGGACCTGACAATGTTTCCCCCTCTACTCTTAAGCTCTGTGTCAAACAGCTGGCACCGGTATATACAGACATTTTTAACCAGTCCCTGCAAACTTGTACTGTCCCTGCCTGCTTCGAAGTCACCACTATAGCCCCTGTATCCAAAAAGACAAGGATTACCTGTCTTAATGACTACATGCCTGTCGCATTGACCCCTGTAGTCATGAAGACACTTGAAAGGCTTGTGCTGACCAAGCTGAAAAATATCACAAACTTCCTGCTGGACCCCCTGCAGTTTGCATATCGGGCCAATAGATCTGTGGATGTTGCAGTCAACCTGGGCCTGCACTTCATCCTACAGCACATAGACTGCCAGGGGACCTATGCGAGGATCCTGTTTGTTGATTTTAGCTCTGCATTCAACACCATTGTGCCAGAGTTACTACACTCCAAACTTTCCGAGTTGACTGTGCCTGAATCCCTCTGTCGGTGGATCACCAACTTCCTGACAAACAGGAAGCAGCATGTGAGGCTGGGGAAGTACATCTCGGATGAGCAAACGCTCAGCATAGGAGCACCGCAAGGCTGCGTACTCTCTCCTCTCCTCTGCTCTCTCTACACTAACGGCTTCATCTCCACAGACACCTCTGTCAAGCTTCTCAAGTTTGCGGATGGCACAACACTGATTGGACTGATCCAGGATGGGGAGGAATCTGCCTACAGACAGGAAGTGTCACAGCTGGTGTCCTGGTGCCATCGCAACAACCTGGAGCTCAATGCTCTTAAGACAGTGGAATTGATTGTAGACTTTAGGAGAGCTCCCCCTCCCCTCACCCCACTCACCATCAACAACACCACAGTCACATCTGTGGAGTCTTTTAAGTTCCTGGGAACCATCATCACCAAGGACCTTAAGTGGTCTGGTTTGGCTCAGCCACCAAGCACGACACCTGGAGGCTGCAGCGAATCGTCCGATCAGCTGAGAAGGTTATTGGTTGCAACCTTCCCTCCATTGATAAACTGTACACTGCAAGGGCCAGGAAGCGAGCGGGTAAGATCATCTCTGACCCCTCTCACCCTGGCCACAAACTCTTTGAATCACTTCCTTCTGGAAGGCGACTCCAGATTGTCAAAGCTGCCACAGCCAGACAAAAACAGTTTTTATCCACGAGCTCGACTCAACAGCCAAAAATCTGTAGCCTCCCTTTGATTTGGTATTTTGTTGATTCACATGCTTGATCAATGGTGTTTTATCATTAATGTTTTATTATTATTAATGTTTAGTGTTTTCTGAGTCATTCGTAACTGTCACTGTATGTCACATTGTTACTTGTGGGCGGAGCACCAAGGCAAATTTCTTGTATGTGAATACTTGGCCAATAAACTTACTTACTTACTTACAAAATCCACCGAACCAACTGAAAGGCTACCCGCTACTTCCTTCATTATACCCATGCATCTGACTTGCAATTTTCCTGATCTTATTACCCTCTTGGGCTATGTGGGCCGTCAGATTGATTATGTTGGAGGATTCATCAGGGATGTAGGTGCAGCATCCTCACCCTATTATGGCACAGGTTCCACCTTTTTCGGAAAAAATAAAGTCCACTGATTCTGTAAGGCCATGGTGCGGAGTGCAATCAGCTCTGCCGTCATAGAGGAGAGGGCCTACTGGGTATCCATAAGGGCATCCATGGTTTCATTAGCCAGTTTCTCCATAGCCTATGCCATGTTGATCATGTCTTGTGGGGCATGGGCTGTCCCATAGAAGGGGAAGGCAATCATCCAGAGCCATTCAGATTTGGATATGCCTCGTTTGGACTGTAAGAGGAATGATATCTTGGTCAGGTGTGGCACCATACGCATGTGGGGGACCACGAATGCCTGGTAACAACACTCATGCCATGGTTTGGGCCTTCCCCACGATCCCATGTCACTCGGTGGCATTCCCGGTAACCAAGGGTAAGCCCATGAATCACACACCAAATAAGTTCCATTAAGGAGGGTCTGAACTCATCATGGTGTCACAGGAGCTGTTTCGCAGAAACACCCCTCTTCCCTGGGTATTGCAATAGCAGGTGGCATTAGCCCTCTTATGAGGGAGGGGCCAGTTAACTTTAGGCATATTATCTTCCAGATTCTAGTCTAATTTTCTTTCCAGCCTGGTTTAAACGGGGGAACATACCACCCCTTAAAGATTGATTCCTGACTCTGCGCCTGATTTATATAGCACCTATTAGTATGGGTTTGATTCGGGAAAGTTTTGTTAAAGGGGATGGCCAACAAGGGTATTCCTTCCCTACTGTTATGAGGGATATGGGTGCATACCCAACAAAGGCTCGTATTATGCGGGAAGCAAATTCATAACTCATAGATAAAAATACATTCTCCCCCTGTATTGCATTTAGTCCGGACAGAGAGAGTAACTTAGGAGTAGTATTGTCTTCATTCTGTGTTGTTGGTGGGCCGATTCGCTTGCAGTCCGTCAAGTGTATCCAACAAAGGTGACCTTCGACCTTAACTGCGGTGGGGCTCGTTAGCAGCACCTGGAGCAGTCCTTTCTATCATGATCCTAAATTCTTTCGATCCTAATTTAGGATTGGGATCACCTGGCCACACCGTTCATTCTTCAGCGGTGTCAGTCAGTCAGTCAGTCGTCGCCCTTTGTGTTTCACGAACCTGGGAATGCAAGACTGATAGAGCATTTGTTAATTGCTGCACATAAGTTATTAGTTCATCACTGAAGAGTGTTACAAAATTTTGAGATTTAAAAAACCAAGTCTGTAATTTATCCCATCAGATAAAGCATAAAAAGAAGTTTAATTTGACACCTAATTCACTTTCATATCTTCAGTATTAAAAATGTTATGGCCATTTTCCTACTCTGAAATTAGCATCTTGTTCCCTATTGCTTTTCCATTGACTTAACTCAAAAGCTGTGATCAAGGACAGTCAAAGGCCCATAACTTTCAGGCCCGTACGAAGCTTTTCAAGAAGGGGGGTGGCATGACAGGATTACAAAAAACTTAATGTGAAATAAATGTGAAACATCACAAGCGCGAAGCGTGAAGTCCCTTGATGCCGGGGTCCAGAGCCCGCTTAAGGGCCCTGGAAGCTCAGGGGTTTTAGATGCTCTCTGATGCATTCTGAGCCTTATTTTGGAGCATTTTGGCACCAAATGTATGACCAATATTTCAGAAATTAACAGGAATCTGAGAGGTAGCTTTTTCACACAAAGGGTGCTGGGTGTATGGAACGAGCTGCCAGAGGAGGTAGTTAAGGCTGGGACTATCCTAATGTTTAAGAGACATTTGGACATGTACATGGATAGGATTTAGATGGAAATGGGCCAAACGCGTGTGAGTGGGACTAGTTTAGATGGGACATGTTGGTCGGTGTGGGCAAGGTGGGCTGAAGGGCCTGTTTCCACACTGCATCATTCTATGACTAAAAAGTGAAGAAGAAAAATGCATGTAGATAAGTAGAGCAGATTTGAAACAGGAGTGAAATGTAAAGGCAGAGAGAGGTTTATGGGTGGAAAGGGACATAGGAAAGGAGGGGCGAGAGTGGGCTTGGGCAGATGGGTGAAGGGAAAATAGACACAAAGTGCTGGAGTAACTCAGTGGGTCAGGCAGCATCTGCGGAGAATATGAATAGGCGACGTTTCACGGAGTGTTGGGGTAACTCAGCGAGTCTGGCAGCATCTGTGGAGAACATGGATAGGTGACATGTCACAGAGTGCTGGAGTAACTCAGTGAGTCAGGCAGCATCTGTGTGAACATGGATAGGTGACATGTCACAGAGTGCTGGAGTAACTTAGTGGGTCAGGCAGGATCTCTGGAGAAAAGGTATAGATTATATTTCGGGTCAAGGCCGTTCTTCAGTAATATTCATGATGTGACATGCATAGACATTCCTGAATGTTACCCAAACCATCGTGAGCTACTTTGTTGCGGTGCTTGCCCTCTCCTATAACAAATCTGCTGCCTTGGGTGATGCAGGACAGGACACAAGCTTTGGGACACGGTGTGAAGCTGTTCCAGTCTGTCCCAGCCTGGTAAAAACCTGGATGGAGTTGATTTGGAGAGGAGGTTTCCGCTAGTGGGAGAGTCTAGGACCAGTGGCCACAGCCTCAGAATTAAAAGACATTCCTTTAGGAAGGAGATGAGCAGGAATGTCTTAAGTCTGAGGGTGGTGAACTGTGGAATTCATTGCCACAGACAGCTGTGGAGGTCATCAATGGACATTTTTCAGGAGGAGATTGATAGATTCTTGATTGATACGGGTGTCAGAGGTAATGGGGAGAAGGCAGGAGAATGGGTTTGAGAGGGAAAGATAGAGTCATAGAGTGATACAGTGTGGAAACAGGCCCTTCGGCCCAGCATGTCCCATTGCACTAGTTCCACCTGCCCACATTTGATCCATATCCCTCCGAACCTGTCCTATCCATGTACCTGTCTAACTGTTTTTTAAATGTTGCGATAGTCCCTGCCTCAACTACCTCTTCTGGCAGCTTGTTCCATACACCTACCACCCTTTGTGTGAAAAGCATACCCCACAGATTCCTATTAAATATTTTGCCCTTCACCTTAAACTTATGTCCTCTGCTCCTCGATTCACCTACTCTGGGCAAAAGACTCAACCATATCTATTCAAATCTCTATTAGATCATCTCTCATCCTCCTGTGCTCCATGAAATAGAGTCCCAGCCTACTCAACCTCTCCCTATAGCTCTGGCCCTCTAGTCCTGGCAACATCCTCATAAATCTTCACTGTACCCTTTCCAGTTTGATGACATATTTCCTATAACACGGTGCCCAGAACTGAACACAATACTCTGAATGCGGCTTCACCAACTTCTTATGCAACTGCAACATGACCTCCCAACTTCTATACTCAGCCTGACCCGCTGAGTTACTCCAGCACTCTGTGAAACGTCACAGAACAGGGCAAGATTAGCAAGTTTGCTGATGATACAGAAGTGAGTGGTTTTGCAGATAGTGAAGATGGTTGTGAAAGATTGCAGCAGGATCTGGATCAATTAGCCAGGTGGGCAGAGGAATGGTTGATGGTTGCATGGTTCCTTGAAGGTCATGTCGCAGGTATATCAGGTGGTCAAAATGTATTTTGGCACTTTGGCCTTCATCAGTCAGAGTATTGAGTATAGAAGTTGGGAGTTCATGTTGCAGTTGTATAAGACGTTGGTGAGACCGCATTTAGAATATTGTGTTCAGTTCTGGGCACCATTTTATAGGAAAGATGTCAAACTGAAAAGAGTACAGAGATCCCCATCCTGGATCAGTCCAATCAGGGTTGTGTCATCCGCAAACTTGCTCTCCGTCTGAAAACCTCTTTCCTGCCGCAACCGGCCTCACTCATTCAGGTCGTTGCTCAGCTGATGATTGTCCAAAGAGCGGGGGGGGGGGGGGGGGGGGGGGGGGGGGGGGCTTTCCTCTTATAGCTGGTGATTTCTTGCATGCCCTTCCAAACTGAAGAAGAGTCACTAGCTGAGAACTTGCTCCTCAACTTCTCAGAGTACCTTTCCTTGGCAGCTCTGATTCCTCTTCTCAGCTCTTTATCGATTAGGCTATCTTTTAACTCTTTAACGATTAGGCTATCGGCTTGACACATATTTGCCCCCAACCCCCCACCCCCCACCCTCCCCCCGATCTCGAAATGGAAATGTTACATCTGTATATAATGATCCCATTAAAATGTATATTTATGTCACAAACTATGGAATTCATATTTTTCAGTATTGTTATCAAGGAATAGAAAGCAGTTCCAATTGTTTGATATTATTTGATATTGTTTAATATTATTCATATGGAGGAGAAAATATAATAGCTCTAAAACCTACCTTAATTTTGCAATCTCACTGGTCAGAGGGGGTGGAGTGGTCAGCGGGGGGTGTCCCTGCGGAGTCAGCGGGGTGCTGGTCCAGCGGGTGGTGTTGAGCCCAGCGGGGGTCAGCGGGGGTGGCGTGGCCCAGCGGGGGTGGCGTGTGACTAGCGGGGGTGGTGGTGTGTTCCAGCAGGATCTGGGGTGCGTGGTCCCAGGGGGGTGTGGTGGCCCAGCAGGTGGTGGCTGGTCCAGCGGGGGTGGCGTGGTCCCAGCGGGGGTGGCATGAGCCCAGCAGGGGTGGCTTGAGCCCAGCGGGGATGGCATGGTCCCAGCGGGGGTGGCGTGGTCCCAGCGGGGGTGGCATGAGCCCAGCAGGGGTGGCATGAGCCCAGCGGGGGTGGCGTGGTCCAAGTAGGGGTGGCATGAGCCCAGCGGGGGTGGTATGGTCCCAGCGGGGGTGGCGTGGTCCCAGCTGGGGTGGCGTGGACCCAGCAGGGGTGGCGTTGTCCCAGCAGGGGTGGCGTGGTCCCAGCGGGGGTGGCGTGGACCAAGTAGGGGTGGCGTGGACCAAGTAGGGGTGGCGTGGTCCCAGCGGGGTGGTGTGGTCCCAGCGGGGGTGGCGTGGGCTAGCGGGGGTGGTGTGGGGGGAAGATGGCTTCTGCCCCGGCGGCGGGGGGAGGCGAGTGGAGCGGGCTGTTGGGGTTACAGACGTTGGGTTCAGATTCATCCACTCCCGTCCAGTGACGGGAGAACAGAGAACTGTCCGTTTCAAAGTGGAAACGTTGATTTTCATTTTTTAATTTTTTTTGGGGGGATTTTTTGGGGGATTTTTTCTTAGGGGGGAAAAAAGGGGGGTGCGGTCGCACCCAACGCACCCCCCCCTTAGGACGGCCATGACTTTCTTAAAAATTAAGAGAACTGAATGAAATTTTTAGTTATTGAAATGAAGCATTCTGAAACAAATATGAAACAATCTTACTTTGATGACCTGAAATTAAAGCAAATAATTAGTTATTTACCCAATTGTAGCTAATTACAAAATTCAATTTCTATCCATTTCTTAAGAAAAAGTTAACATTTTTTAAATAGCCTAAGTGTTCAAATAACATTCACACAATAATTCACAATATAACATGATTTTAAAATCTCATTGTCATTAATTTATAGGCCAAATGGAAGGAATTTAGTGTTTAATTCCCGTAAATTAATGGCCATTTAAATCATCTTGCGAGTGGGTTTTTGTGGAACGCGCTGGTTTGGAACGTTTTGATTAAAGGCATCCTTAGAAGCAAGTTTATATATAAAATAAACGGCTTTCCTTTACCTGTCCCGTACATGAAATCCGTCCCCGTTGTCGGCGTTGACGGCTTTAGAAGATTATTTTTTAATTTACACCTGTTCGTAAAATATCCAGTGCAGTTTAAAAGAAACTAAATAAAACGGCTGTCGAAGCGATTATTCTTTAGCAGCTAAACAGCCTGACAGACATTGATTTGAATAGGCTGGAGAAACAAGGCATTTTAAACCCGCCCCCCTCTCGAAGGTGCCAAAGTCGCGCACATGGGCAGCGACAGATCTGCAGCGCTGCTGAAGATAAGTTTTGTAACATACCTACTGAGAGCATGCAGGTCGAAGCTAACCTCTACACTACGGTCTGCCCCCCAAGGAATCCGCAACAGCCGCCCGTACATAACCTCCGCAGGCGTCAGCTCGGTGGCACTATGCAGGGTCACCCTCACTTTATTGCTACTGTGGTCTTCAGGGTCCCACTTGCCATTTCAACTATGCCGGTAGCTTGTGGATGGTGGGCTCAATGGAATTGTTGTTTAATGCGAAAATGTTGGCAGACCTCTTCATTTATTTTTGCTCTATAATGGGGACCATTGTCAGAGCTGATAGTTGTAGACAAACCGAACTGGGAAATAATTTCCATTGGAATGATTCTCACCGTGGTTTCGGCTGTAGCATTTACAGTTGGCATAGCTTCTATCTATCGGCTAAATAAATCCACAATTACCTAACAATACTTATAGCATTGTACCTGCGGTAGCACCATAAAATCTATTTGTATACTCTCAAAGAGTCTGCCGGACATTGGCGTCAATGTCTTTGGGCATTTTAATACTTTCCCTGGGATGTTTTTGTTTACAAATTCCACATTCAGAAGCTTGTTTTAACGCTTCCTGGCTTCGGATGTCACCAGGTTTCTTTCACCATTCTCACCATTCCCTTCTTTCCAGCGTGCGTCAGCGAATGGATGTAATTAAGGAGGACAGGCAGGAAGGCGTCAGGTACACAAACGTGTTCAAGAGGGGTGAGCCAAAGATCGGTGCGGGAATCTATGGCACATCCCTCTTGTTTCCATAAACCATGTTGTGGAGCAGAGGCGTCACTCTGCATAGCCCTAACCTCTGCCATATCTGGCAAGGCTGTTCTATTCACAAGGATCTGTAGGCCTACTGGGATCATAAGACCACACCATCCTGGCCACACACTAATTTCACTGCTACCTTCAGGTAGAAGGTACCGGAGCCTGAAGACTGCAACAACCATGTTCAGGAATAGCTACTTCCCCACAGCCATCAGGCTATTAAACCTGGCTCGGCCAAAACTTTGATTATTAATAACCAATTATCTGTTATTTGCACGTTATCATTTTATTTATTCATGTGTGTATATATTTATATTATAGTATATGGACACATTGATCTGTTTTGTAGTTTAATGCGAAAATGTTGGCAGACCTCTTCATTTATTTTTGCTCTATAATGCTCTACTATGTTCTGTGTGCTGAAGCAAAACAAGAATTTCATTGTCCTATCAGGGACACATGACAATATACTCACTTGACTTGACTTGAGGGGAGAAGTCTGTGACGCTGTCTTTGCTGTGGTGTCGGCAAAGGCTTTGCCCTGGGAGACCGGTTTGGAGGCGCCAGTATGGGCGCTGCATTGAATTATTGCCATGTGGGCGGGAAGGGCGAGGGCCCACAGCAAGTTGCAGACGAAAACAGCATTCTTAATGGTGGTGCCGAAGGAGGTGAGGAAACTGCGACAGTGCCCCAAAATTGTGGACAATGCCAACAGCGTATTGGGAATCGATGGAGATATTCAACTGGCAAGCCTTGCCACGAATGCATGCTCGGGTGAGGGCGAATAGCTCTGTCTGTTGTGCAGAAGGGGGTGACTGGAAAGCGGCAGCCTCAACGACCGAGGTCGTATCTTGGACGGTAGCATATCCGGATTGTCGTTGTCCGATGTCCGAGAAAAGAGAGGAGCCACCCACGAACCTTGTGGCATCGGCCTACGGGAGGGGGGCGTCCATCAAGTCCTTGCCTGTGGTGGTCGACAGTTGATTATGGCAAAGACAATCATGCGGTGGCCCCACCTGATGGTCCGGTGGAGAAGTGAGGAAGGCGGACGGGTTGATGGTGCTGCAATTGTGGAAGGTAAGATAGGGATTAGCCAAGAGGGTGACCTCATAGTGTCGCAGTCGGGCCTGCGTGAGGTACCTTGTTTGTCTGGTGATGAGGAGCGGCTCAATGAAATGCTGGGGAGGTGCAGCGAGACCTGGGCGTCCTTGTTCACCGGTCACTGAAAGTTGGCGTGCAGGTACAGCAGGCAGTGAAGAAAGTTAATGGAATGTTGGCCTTCATAACAAGAGGATTTCAGTATAGGAGTAAAGAGGTTCTTCTGCAGTTGTATAGGGCTCTGGTGAGACCACATCTGGAGTATTGTGTACAGTTTTGGTCTCCTAATTTGAGGAAGGACGAACCCTAACTCTAAAATTATAAAAGGACTGGACAAGCTAGATCCAGGAAAAACGTTCACAATGTTTGGTGAGTCCAGAACCAGGGGCCACAGTCTTAGAATAAAGGGGAGGTCATTTAAGACTGAGGTGAGAAAAAAACGTTTTCACCCAGAGAGTTGTGAATTTATGGAATTCCCTGCCACAGAGGGCAGTGGAGGCCAAGTCACTGGATGGATTTAAGAGAGAGTTAGATAGAGCTCTAGGGGCTAGTGGAGTCAAGGGATATGGGGAGAAGGCAGGCACGGGTTATTGATAGGGGACAATCAGCCATGATCACAATGAATGGCGGTGCTGGCTCGAAGGGCCGAATGGCCTCTTCCTGCACCTATTTTCTATGTTTCTATGTTTCTAAACCTGGACGTGCTGACGGAGAGTGAAGTTGGCTGCTGCACTGATGGTAGCGTGAAGTCCGGAGAGAATCTATGTGCAGGGAGGGAAACCTAGAGCCACAGGGTCAAATTTCACCGAGTAGTAAGCGACAGGACACCGAACGTCGCTGTGGTATAGCATAGAAACATAGAAACATAGAAAATAGGTGCAGGAGTAGGCCATTTGGCCCTTCGAGCCTGCACCGCCATTCAATATGATCATGGCTGATCATCCAACTCAGTATCCTGTACCTGCCTTCTCTCCATACCCCCTGATCCCTTTAGCCACAAGGGCCACATCTAACTCCCTCTTAAATATAGCCAATGAACTGGCCTCAACTACGTTCTGTGGCAGAAAATTCCAGAGATTCACCACTCTCTGTGTGAAAAATGTTTTCCTCATCTCGGTCCTAAAAGATTTCCCCCTTTTCCTTAAACTGTGACCCCTTGTTCTGGACTTCCCCAACATCGGGAACAATCTTCCTGCATCTAGCCTGTCCAACCCCTTAAGAATTTTGTAAGTTTCTATAAGATCCCCCCCCCCCCAATCTTCTAAATTCTAGAGAGTACAAGCCAAGTCTATCCAGTCTTTCTTCATATGAATGTCCTGTCATCCCAGGAATCAGTCTGGTGAACCTTCTCTGCACTCCCTCTATGGCAAGAATGTCTTTCCTCAGATTTGGAGACCAAAACTGTACGCAATACTCCAGGTGTGGTCTCACCAGACCCTGTACAACTGCAGTAGAACCTCCCTACTCCTATACTCAAATCCTTTTGCTATGAATGCTAACATACCATTCGCTTTCTTCACTGCCTGCTGCACCACTGCGTGAGGACTGTGGACGCACAGTCATCCAAGATAGTAATGTAGCGCTGGAAAGGTCAGTCATACAGAGGTCACCCCACTATGGCAAGGGCCTGTTTAAGTGCACAAATGCTGCGACCTGTTCTGCAGAAAGGGTGAACAGCCTTGGCAGAGGCCAAGAGGGAGAGTAGTTTGGTGTAAAGTGCGACGTTGGCGACAAATGTTCACAAGGCCCAGAAACGCTCGCATCTGTTTAGGAGTGCAGGGGGTCGCATGGGCAATCAAAGATCTTATAGCGGAGCAAGATAGACCACTCCTCCGAAATCCACTGGACTGACGTGTGGCCGCCATTTCTTAATGCGAAACGCGACTTCCGGTATGCCACCCGCTGAAATCCAAAGCAAAGATTATAGAGCTCCTCTATAATCTTTGATCCAAAGCAAAGATCTTCGAGTATCTTGTAGCGGGAACAGCCCCCTCCTTTGCGTAGTTTCCCTTGCATTGTATTGTGCAGTTTCCCTTGTATTGCTTTAACACACACTGCACATAATTAAATTTAACGTATATATATTTTATATATTTATATGAATGTGTGTCTGTGTGTGAGAGGCAAGTTAGAGATAATAAAGTTTATTCTCATGGATCAGAAGCAACTTTGATTTAAATCATCACTATTAATTTATTTGTCTTGTAAGATGATGTACATAAACCATAAAGGCAATTATATATATAATTATATAGTAATAATAAATATATGCATATATATATTTATACAGACATACATATATACACATACATATATACAGACATACATATATACACATACATATATACGCATACATATATACACATACATACGTATACACATACATATGCACACATACAAATGCACAGATACATATGGATACATTTATATGCATACATATATACACACATATATAAACATATATATATATACATACATATATACACACATATACATATAAATGCATATATACACATACATGCATATAAACACATACATATATATTTATACATATGATCATTTTCCAACGATCAATAGATTTACAATCAGTTCCGGTGGATTGGAGGATAGCTAATGCTATCCCACTTTTCAAGAAAGGAGCGTGAGAGAAAATGGGGAATTACAGACCAGTTAGCCCGACTTTGGTGGTGTGAAAGATGCTGGAGTCAATTATTAAAGATGTAATAATGGGGCATTTGGATAGCAGTAAAAGGATTAGTCCAAGTCAACATGGATTTATGAAAGGAAAATCATGTTTGGCTAATCTACTGGATTTTTTTGCCGCAAGGCTTGGTGTTGGGGCCGCAACTGTTTACCATATATATTAATGTTTTGGAAAAGGGTATTAGGAGCAAAACTAATGCATACATACCTACATATTTAAATTCATCTGATAAGTTGGTCAAATAACATGGGCACCTTCTTGCTTTTTTTGAGACATGGATTTTTTAGATGTGAATGTCTCATAACAACACATTTGTGGGTCAACAGTATTTTGTACCAACCCCCACAATTTCAAATAATTCTAAATTGAACTTCTTAAACAAGGAAAACATTTTTATTTACATCATTTTGTGCGCGAGCTATACAGGGTTGCAGTGTTTAGCATATCAGCTAATCAATAAAAGTGATGTCAAATTCAACACATTTCAAACAAAGGACAACATTTCCAACTTATATGCAATCACTAGACTGAGTGGGACCCGTTGGGTCCCAGCCTCACACGGGAGGGCTGGTCACCCAATGCAATATTCCACCTCTCCACCAATTACTATATTGCTGGCCAGTGGGGGGGAGGGGCTTTCTGTTGCACTAGTGTGGGTGTTGTGGGCCGAAGGGACTGGTTTCCAGAGGGCTAGTATGGACATTGTGGGCCGAATGGATTCTTGGGCTGGCAGCTCAATCATTGTCCAGGCAACTCAGTCACTGAAGCCTGGCAGTACAGTCACTCAGACCTGGCAGGCTGGAAGCTGAGAAACTGCCAGAAATTCTGCCCAAAACAGGTGACAGACTCTGTGAGAGAGAAGGTTGAGAGGGTGGACTGAATGGATTATTGGGCTGGCAGTTCAGTCACTTACGGCTGGTGGGCTGGCAGTTCAGTCACTTACAGCTGGTGGGCTGGCAGTTCACTTACTCACAGCTCGTGGGTTGGCAGTTCAGTCACTGATAGCTGGAGGGCTGGCAGTTCACTTACTCATGGCTCGTGGGTTGGCAGTTCAGTCACTGACGGCTGGAACCGATATTGCGCCAACACACTGAATTTTAAATATTTCATAATAGAGATTCATTAACATGATTAACATTTTATTTCCGACAAGCATGATAAGATTTACACAATCCACATTATTCTGTGCGCGAATTATACAAGATTGCAGTGTTCAGCATATCAGCTAACCAGTGAAAGTGATGTACAATTTAACGTATGTAAAACAATGATAGCCCCACCCCTGCTTCACCAAAGAGCAAAATGTCCAACGTAGATACAATCTTTACTCATAGAGTGGTAGCTGTGTGGAATGAGCTTCCAGTGAAGGTGGTGGAGGCAGGTTCATTTTTATCATTTAAAAATAAATTGGATAGTTATATGGATGGGAAAGGAATGGAGGGTTATGGTCTGAGCGCAGGTATATGGGACTAGGGGAGATTATGTGTTCGGCACGGACTAGAAGGGTCGAGATGGCCTGTTTCCGTGCTGTAATTGTTATATGGTTGTTATATGGTTAATAATAAATAAATCGCCATTTGCATTAGTTTTGTGCAGTTAACAAATCACAATTTCACACAATGTACATAAGACGGCAGTTATTTGACAAATACTCCGCAGTTCAGTGCAGGAGATCTTGTCGACGGGTATTCTGGACCCACTGTTGACATCTGAAATTACAGGAGATATCATTTAGCATTAACTAATAAGGAAAAAACTGATCATAACTACATGCCTGAACAATGGATGATATGTCACTTAAGTGCAATTGTTTTCAGTTGTGTGGAGAGACCTGTATATTGAAGATGCTTTTTGCCTCTAATATGTCAATTTACTTTAAATGTAGAAGAGCTTATTAAAATCTTCTTACAAAGACCATTAGGTATTTTATTTTAATGCTCTTTTGGACCCAAGGCATAGCAGAGCTGCCAACTCTCACGAAGAGGTAAGGGAGGGAGAGGGGGAAGGGAGGGAGAGAGGGAAGGGAGCGAGATCGAGAGAAGAGAGGGAGAGATCGAGAGAAGAGAGGGAGAGAGAGATCGAGAGAAGAGAGGGGAGAGAGAGATCGAGAGAAGAGAGGAAGAAGGGGGGAGAGGGAGAAGGGGGGAGAGGGAGAAGGAGGGAGAGGGAGAAGGGGGGAGAGGGAGAAGGAGGGAGAGGGAGAAGGGGGGAGAGGGAGAAGGGGGGAGAGGGAGAAGGGGGGAGAGGGAGAAGGGGGGAGAGAGAGAAGGGGGAGAGGGAGAAGGGGAAAAGGGGGGAGAGGGAGAAGGGGGGCGAGGGAAAAGGGGGACAGGGAGAAGGGGAGAGGGAGAGTGGAACGATAGCACATGATAACGCGCAGCCGTCCCATTACGACCAAGGATTATAGAGCAGAGCTCCTCTAGTATCTTTGATTGCGACCACCGCCGCCGCCGCCGAACCCCCCGGCCCACCATTGCACCCAAAGATGATAGAGCAGACTTCTATAATCTTTGATTGCACCCTTCTTCACGGCGGGCTTGTGATCTTTGCTTGTGATGTCTCGGCAATTCGAGGGACATAACGGGTAACAGCCGTCGCGATAGAGGGGTATTTCAACGAGAGGGACCCTCGGCGTGTCTGGCAGGGCATTCAGCAACTCACAAACTATAAGGGCAAGGGGGGGCCGATCATCTGCAGCAGTAACAACTCGCTAGCTGAGGAGCTCAACCATTTTTTCGCCCGGTTTCACCTGCAGCCGCGCCCAGCACTGACAACCCGCCACTCGCTGTGAGTACGGAGGACGTCAGAAGAACACTCCGCAGGGTCAACCCCAGGAAGGCTGCTGGACCAGATGGCATCCCAGGGAGAGTATTGCCCGACTGTGCAGACCAGTTGGCGGAGGTTTTTAGTAAAATCTTTAACCTCTCTCTGTTAACGTGCACTGTCCCTAAATGCTTCAAGACTGCTACCATCGTACCTGTACCCAAATAAACATTCATTACGAGCTTGAATGACTATAGACCTGTTGCTCTCACTTCGACCGTGATGAAATGTTTTGAACGGCTGGTCCTGGCCCACATTAAGTCCTCACTCCCACCCACCCTGGATCAGCATCAATTTGCGTATAGAGCTAATAGGTCAACGGAAGATGCCATCAACACAGCTCTACATTCTGCACTGGCACATCTGGAGCGTCCTGGCTCATATGTGCAGATGTTATTTGTAGATTTTAGTTCTGCATTTAATACTATCATCCCCAGCAGAATGGTGGACAAACTGTCTGATCTGGGTGTTAATGCAAACACATGTGGATGGATTAAGGACTTTTTAACAGACCGCCCACAGACTGTCAGGCTGGGGTCCAATTACGCCAGTCCTGACGCTCAGCACAGGAGCGCCACAAGGTTGTGTGCTGAGTCCCATCTTGTATACAATATACACTTATGACTGTATACTAACACACAGTACATCAAGGATCATCAAGTTTGCGGACGACACGACTGTGGTGGGACTGATAAACAACAACGACGAGTCTGCCTACAGGGATGAAGTCCAAAAACTGACTGTCTGGTGTACCAAAAACAACTGGTACTAAACCCATCAAAGACAAAAGAACTTGTCGTTGACTTCAGGAGGAAGAGGAGAGAGGAACCTGCTCCCTTATACATCAAAGGAGACATGGTGGAGAGAGTCAACGACTTTAGGTTCCTGGGAATAAACATCTCCCAGGACCTCAAATGCCAAATGAACACCGTCACTCTCTTGAAGAAGTCTCATCAGCGGCTGTATTTCCTGAGGTCTCTACGGAGAGCTAACGTCTCACAGCCGCTGCTGCTGTCCTTCTATCGATGCGCCGTAGAAAGTATCCTCTCCTATGGAATCCTGGTGTGGTTTGCCAGCTGTACTGTGGCTGAGAGGAGGGCGCTGCAGGGAATTATAAAAACTGCGCAGCGCATTACAAACGCTAACCTGCCCTCCTTGGATGACATATACAAGGCCCGATGATTGCGCAGGGCCATAAATATCAAGAAGGACACATCCCACCCTGCCAACCACCTTTTTACTCTGCTACCCTCGGGGAGGCGACTCAGGTCTCTGCAGGCTCGCACCGGTAGACTAAAACATAGTTTCTACCCATGTACGGTAAAAGAGCTTAACTCCAATAGTGAACACTGGGAAGCAAGAAGTAACTTCGAGGAATACTGCTAAATTCTTTTAAACTTTTTAAAAAATGTATTTATTATTTTACTATTAACTGTACATATGTGTATTGGTTGTTGTGTTGTATTTCTTTTAACGGAGGAGAAGCAAATGGAATTTGGTTGCTCAGTTTTGTGCAATGACGATAAACATATTCTATTCTATTCTATTCTATTCCTTCCCGGACACGAATCTGAGCTCGAAAAATCTCCTGGTCGGCCTAATGTGTCCCGCGGGCCATATTTTGGAGACCAATCCCTTACAAGAACAAAACCCAAAACGTACAGAAGTGTTAAAATTGTCTTTATTATTGTGGTAAGTAAAGATCTATTAAAAATAAGTCTACTAACTTTCTAATGTACCGACAAACCTAGTTTCCCAATGGCCGTTGATGGGAGAACAGAAAATAACATTTTCACGCCAGAATATCGACTGAAAATAATAATAATATTTTCTTACCTTTCTTTTTTATTGGGGAACCTAAAGAATGACAGGTTGGGTTGTTTAGATTTACGATTAGAATAATTGATAGCAGAGCAGTGAGATGAAGATTTAGATGAGGACGCCATGACAGCCCAATAAAATGCCTCAAAAAATGGCGTCGACAATCACACACGTCATACTACGCGTTTTTCCGCTATAAGATCTTTGTGGGCAATGATGGGGTCAATCATTGTGGATGTCAAGGCTCTTCCATTTGCACTGAGCAGGATGCCCAGGAATTTAACTTACGACTGCCCCTGAACATCTTTCCTTTTGGGTAGTACGTATCCCCAGCAGTGGAGAACCTTTAACAGTACCTTTGTGTCCTCATGTTTCTCTCTGGGGCCTATGCTGGCCAGGATGAGATCGTCACCATATTGTATCACCGCGGAGCCATGGGGCAATCGGAGCATTGTCAGCTGTCCGCTCTGAATCTGGGAGGCACTGCATCAGTATGGCATTAAACTGGGCTGAGATTTGTCCTTCGTTATAGGCCTGGTCTCCGGCATAGGTCCTATAAGCAGTGGTGAATCTTTCCCAGAAGTTATGGGCAGATTCCTTGGAGTTGGGGCTGCACTCGATAACCTTGCTCATGTCAACCGGGTGCCTCAGACACCGGGCCAGTGCATCCAGGATACATTGGACTTGGGCTTTAGTGAGTATTATGCAGCTGGCTCAATGCGTCAAAATCAGCGATCCTAGCGCCTAGCCTGCCCATGGCCCTCTTCAATTATCTTCCTCCTCTGGGCTTAAAATAGTATGGACCAGGGAGTACAGGTCCCTGGCGGTCGACTCGTCCATTGTCAGATTCGACCCAACGTAGTTAACAAATTTTACAGGGTCCTTCTCTCCGTGTTGAGCATTTTGGGCAATTAATAACATCTCCTGAGGCTTCCAGGGAGTTTAAACGCTCAATATTGGCTGTTGGCCGACTTGATTCACTTGGGGATTTGGCATTGCTCTCATGGGGTAGTTCCGGACACCCTAATGCCCCTGTCCCACTTAGGAAACCTGAACGGAAAGCTCTGAAGACTTTGCGCCCCACCCAAGGTTTCCATGCGGTTCCCGGAGGTTGCAGGTGGTTGCCAGAGGTTCCAGGTAGTGGAAGCAGGTAGGGAGACTGACAGAAACCTCCGGGAACCGCACGGAAACCTTGGGTGGGGCGCAAAATCTCCAGAGGTTTCCGTTATTAGGCTGGGGTCGCTTATTGGTTTTAGCATCTTCATCCACTTACTTCCCCTCCAAACACTTCTGCTTCTTCTCTTTCTCTTTTTCTTCTCCAGGATCTTCCTTGTCTTGGGACAGTGGCATGGAGGTGGTCCTCCTGCTGCTTGGCTGCCATGGGCTTGGAGTATGGGGCATAAGGGGGTTAACGCTCCATTCTAGGTCGCGTTCCTCCTCTTCTCCACCTGTGAACACGGTCGCTAAGCCAGACAAGCGGTCCCCGGGGTTTTCTCGTTTTGGCGCCTGTTTTTTTGTTACCAATTGTCGCTTATTTTGCGACTCAATCATTGCCTTTTTCTTTTTCGGCCTTTTCCTGTTGTTTATCTTGCCAATTCCATTCTGCTTGTACCATATCCCAATTCTTCGGTATACCATCCTTTGTACATATCGCGATCCCTCTACGACCTGCATTATCCCTCTAACTCCTACTCCTGGATTCTTCATACTTTTCCTGCACCTCCTCTTTACATTCTCTTATCTTCTTTTTCCATTTCTTACCTGCTTCTCTTTCCCGTATCAATTGTTCTGCTTGTTTAATGCTCTCAACATTCCATGTCATGCAATAGCCAATTGGCCATAGACAATAGGTGCAGGAGTAGACCATTCGGCCCTTCGAGCCAGCACCGCCATTCAATGTGATCATGGCTGATCATCCCTAATCAGTACCCCATTCTTGCCTTCTCCCCATATCCCCTGAATACATCACTTTGGGCATGATTTATGGCCACAACAACCTATTTTGCTGGCACACTTTGGCCAAAGTTCATCTCCCAAATGTTTGGTTAAAGCTGCCGACAATTTTCGATAATCTTTTCGCTTTTCTGGGTTAACATAAGTCATGCATTGCACTGGGGCCCCTCCATCACTTTTGTCCGAAGACTGACCCATCTTGAGTCAGGTACCAGCAGAAGCCACCGCCTTCACTTTAGTTGACTTACAGCACAACCTTTTTGCTGTGCCCCTGCACCCGGAGAGCCAATACTTTACCGCCTTCATCTACGAGGGGCGACAATACAACTGGACACGACTACACCAGGGGTACATCCATTCGCCCACCATCTTTACCCAGATTCTGAGTGGCCAGCTGACAGGCAAGGGAGAGGCAAAGCACAGACAGACTTTACTCAGAGCTCCCATGGATTTGGAAGCAACAGCAACAAAGAAAAGCAGGAGAAAACACTGATTGGCTCTAGCCCGAGTGGGAGGAGAGTTAGAAGTGAGTCAGAGGGGAAAAACAGTTGAAAACTGAGGAATTTGGTTTGTAAATTGGTAAATTAGGCAATTTATCAGTCAATATAAGCAACACGGCTCTTAGGAGGCAGCCTTGTGAGGGAAGTGCCCTGTGAGAAATGTGTGAGTCTTTGGCTCGAGAGTCTTCGGCAAGGAGGCTGAGGAGAGGAGGCTACGCAAAACACTGGAGAGGGAGAGACGAAAGAAGGAGATGTCACGCAAGCTGATTCAGTGTGATGCTTGCAGTATGTGGGAGGTCAAGGACACTGCTGGTGCCTCTGGCTGCTACAAATGTGAGAAGTGCATCCTGGTACAGCCCCTGAAGGACCGTGTTGGGGAACTGGAGAAGCAAGTGGATGATCTCAGGTTCGTCCGAGAAACGGAGACGTTCCTCGACAAGTCCTACAGTAAGATTGTTACACCTAAGGTACTGGAAGAGAGAAGGTGGGTGACGGTGAGAAAGGGAGGGAAGTATGGAATGCAAACGTCCCCGGGTGTTGTACCTCTTGTGAACAGGTTCACCCACTTAGAAGCTGTCAGGGCTGTTGAGCCAAAACCAAAGAGGCCAACGTCAGGCAACGCCATTGTAGTGGGAGACTCCATTGTGAGAGGTACGGACAGGGGTTTCTGCGGCAACAGACGGGATTCGAGGATGGTGTGCTGCCTTCCTGGTGCCAGGATCCAGGATGTCACGGACAGAGTGTAGAAAATCCTCAAGGGCGAAGGTGAACAGCCGGAAGTTGTAGTGCATGTCGGCACAAACGATGTCGGAAAGAAGGTGATGAATATTCTGCAGCGTGACTTTAGAGAGCTCGGAAAAATGCTGAAAAGCAGGACCTCCAGGGTTGTTATCTCCGGTTTGATCCAGTTCCTCGTGCTGGCGAGAGCTGGAACAGGGAGATACGGGATCTGAATGTGTGGCTGAGAAACTGGTGCACAGGGCAGGGATTTAGATTCTTAGATCACTGGGGTCTGTTTTGGAGTAAGGAGGAACTGTACAAAAGGGACGGATTGCATCTTAACAGGTGTGGGACCAGCATTCTGGCAGGCAGGTTTGCCACTGCTACACGGGTGGTTTTAAACTGAATAGGGGGGGTGGGGTGTCGAATGGGATAGTCGAGGATGGAGTTAAAGGGAAAGGGTTTCTTAAATGTGTGAGCAGAGAGACAGAGGGGTGTAAAATGAGGGTAGAAGCAATAGGTAGCAAGGTGAAAAGTAAAAGTGGCAGGCAGACAAATCCAGAGCAAAAATCAAAAAGGGCCACTATTCAACATAATTGTATAAGGGGTAAGAGTGTTGTAAAAACAAGCCTGAAGGCTTTGTGTCTCAATGCAAGGAGCATTCGTAATAAGGTGGATGATTTGAATGTGCAGATAACTATTAATGATTATGATATAGTTGGGATCACGGAGACAAGGCTCCAGGGTGACCAAGGCTGGGAGCTGAACATCCAGGGATATTCAATATTCAGGAGGGATAGACAGAAAGGAAAAGGAGGTGTTGCTGGTTAGAGAGGAGATTAACGCAAAAGAAATGGAGGACATTAGCTTGGAGGATGTGGAATCAATATGGGTAGAGATGCGAAACACTAAGGGGCAGAAAACGCTAGTGGGTGTTGTGTACAGGCCACCTAACAGTAGTAGTGGAGTTGGGGATGGCATCAAACAGGAAATTAGAATTGCGTGCAACAAAGGTAAAACAGTTATAATGGGTGACTTCAATCTACATGTAGATTGGGTGAATCAAATTGGCAGGGGTGCTGAGGAAGAGGATTTCTTGGAATGTATGCGGGATAGTTTTCTAAACCAACATGTAGCGGAACCAACGAGAGAGCAGGCTATTCTAGACTGGGTATTGAGTAGTGAGGAAGGGTTAGTTATTAGTCTTGTTATGCGTGGCCCCTTGGGCAAGAGTGACCATAATATGGTTGAGTTCTTCATTAGGATGGAGAGTGACATAATTAATTCAGAAACAAGGGTTCTGAACATAAAGAAAGGTAACTTTGAGGGTATGAGATGTGAATTGGCCAAGATAGACTGGCGATTGATTCTTAAAGGGTTAACGGTGGATATGCAATGGAAGGCATTTAAAGACTGCATGGATGAACTACAACAATTGTTCATCCCAGTTTGGCAAAATAATAAATCAGTGAAGGTAGTGCATCTGTGGATACGAAGGGAAATCAGGGATAGTATCAAAACAAAAGATGAAGCATACAAATTAGCCAGAAAAGCAGCCTACCAGAGGACTGGGCGAAATTCAGAGTCCAGCAGAGGAGGACAAGGGGCTTAATTAGGAAAGGGAAAATAGATTATGAAAGAAAACTGGCAGGGAACATAAAAACTGACTACAAATGTTTTTATAGATATGTGAAGAGAAAAAGATTAGTTAAAACAAATGTAGGTCCCTTGCAATCAGAAATAGGTGAATTGATCATGGGGATCAAGGACATGGCAGATCAATTGAATAACTATTTTGGTTCTGTCTTCACTAAGGAAGACATAAATAATCTGCCGGAAATAGCAGGGGACCGGGGGTCAAATGAGATGGAGGAACTGAGTGAAATCCAGGTTAGCCGGTGTTAGATAAATTGAATGGATTAAAGGCCGATAAATCCCCAGGGCCAGATATGCTGCATCCCAGAATACTTAAGGAAGTTGCCCCAGAAATAGTGGATGCATTAGTGATAATTTTTCAAAACCCTTTAGATTCTGGAGTAGTTCCTGAGGATTGGAGGGTAGCTAATGTAACCCCACTTTTAAAAAAAGGAAGGAGAGAGAAAACGGAGAATTACAGACCAGTTAGTCTAACATTGGTAGTGAGGAAAATGCTAGAGTCAGTTATTAAAGATGGGATAGCAGCACAGTTTTGGTCTCCTAATCTGAGGAAAGACATTCTTGCCATAGAGGGAGTACAGAGGAGGTTCACCAGACTGATTCCTGGGATGTCAGGACTTTCATATGAAGAAAGACTGGATAGACTCGGCTTGTACTCGCTTGAATTTAGAAGATTGAGGGGGGATCTTATAGAAACTTACAAAATTCTTATGGGGTTGGACAGGCTAGATACAGGAAGATTGCTCCCGATGATGGGGAAGTCCAGAACAAGGGGTCACAGTTTAAGGATAAGGGGGAAATATTTTAGGACCGAGATAGAAACATAGAAACATAGAAATTAGGTGCAGGAGTAGGCCATTCGGCCCTTCGAGCCTGCACCGCCATTCAATATGATCATGGCTGATCATCCAACTCAGTATCCCGTACCTGCCTTCTCTCCATACCCTCTGATCCCCTTAGCCACAAGGGCCACATCTAACTCCCTCTTAAATATAGCCAATGAACTGGCCTCGACTACCCTCTGTGGCAGGGAGTTCCAGAGATTCACCACTCTGTGTGTGAAAAAAGTTCTTCTCATCTCGGTTTTAAAGGATTTCCCCCTTATCCTTAAGCTGTGACCCCTTGTCCTGGACTTCCCCAACATCGGGAGCAATCTTCCTGCATCTAGCCTGTCCAACCCCTTAAGAATTTTGTAAGTTTCTATAAGATCCCCTCTCAATCTCCTAAATTCTAGAGAGTATAAACCAAGTCTATCCAGTCTTTCTTCATAAGACAGTCCTGACATCCCAGGAATCAGTCTGGTGAACCTTCTCTGCACTCCCTCTATGGCAATAATGTCCTTCCTCAGATTTGGAGACCAAAACTGTACGCAATACTCCAGGTGTGGTCTCACCAAGACCCTGTACAACTGCAGTAGAACCTCCCTGCTCCTATACTCAAATCCTTTTGCTATGAAAGCTAACATACCATTCGCTTTCTTCACTGCCTGCTGCACCTGCATGCCCACTTTCAATGACTGGTGTACCATGACACCCAGGTCTCGCTGCATCTCCCCTTTTCCTAGTCGGCCACCATTTAGATAATAGTCTGCTTTCCTGTTTTTGCCACCAAAATGGATAACCTCACATTTATGAGATGAGATGAGAAAAATATTTTCACACAGAGAGTGGTGAATCTCTATAATTCTCTGCCACAGAAGGTAGTTGAGGCCTGTTCATTGGCTATATTTAAGAGGGAGTTAGATGTAACCCTTGTGGCTAAAGGGATCATGGGGTATGGAGAGAAAGCAGGTACAGGATACTGAGTTGGATGATCAGCCATGATCATATTGAATGGCGGTGCAGGCTCGAAGGGCCGAATGGCCTACTCCTGCACCTATTTTCTATGTTTCTATGTTTCTATGACAGCTCTCCAATTGCCCCATGGCTGCCACCATGTGGGTTGGCAGGATGGGGTGTGAGCCCTTTTGAAAGCTATTCAACTGCCCCCAGCTATTGCAGTAGCGAAATACTCCACACACACTATGTATGACACCTCCTTCGGCAATGCCGGAGCTGATACAGCACTCAGAGCAGCAGCCACCCCACCCTCAGAATTAAAAAAGTAATACCCCAGTGTCTGCAAAATTGTGATTCCCCAGGGTCCTGTATAAATGAAATAATAGATACAAGCTGCTGCCAATGTTTCTGAGTGCCAATTGTGGATAGATGCAAAATGTTTTCAATTGCCTAGTGATATTTGGGTCTCCTGTGACGGCCGCATAGTTGCCCTTAAGCAACTCCTACCATGGTCATCACTTCACACATGCTGCCAAAGGGGAGGATGAATGGTATTATTCAAGCAATCTGCTAGACCCAGGGCTTTGCTGCTTTTGTGATCGAGTTCCTGGTAAGGGCTGGGTTTTGCTGCTTTTGCTGATAGAGTTCTTGGATTGCGCTGTGTTTTTCTGCTTTTGCTGCTAAGTTACTGCTAAGTGTATGACATGCCGTTCGTGCATGTATGACATGCAGCTCAATCCTTTTGATTCCTGTAACCGAAGAGCATGATAGACTCTCACCTTTACCACTTCCTCTGGTACCAATGCCTCCTTAGGATCTGCGTTGAGCAGCAAACAGCGTACACCACTAAAGCCTCCACACTGCGGGTTGTACAATGCAGTGTGCTGTCGTTCTGACATGTCGGGAATTTCATTTTCAGAGAACGAATGGTATTTTCCACCGTGATTCTGGTACTTGCTTAGATTTATTTCAAGTGGCTCTCAGCTATTGTAAATTGGTGTAAATAGCCAGGGACCATCCTTGGACTATCTTTGATCAGACTGTACTGGTTTTACCTTGCACTAAATGTTATTCCCTTATCATGTATCTATACACTGTAATGGCTTGATTGTAATCAAGTATTGTCTTTCTGCTGACTGGTTAGCACGCAACAAAAGCTTCTCACTGTATCTCGGTAAACGTGTCAATAAACTAAACTGAACTGTACTTAAACTAGAGAGTAGCACTTGTCTCCCAAGTTCAATCCTTTTGGATAATGTTTGGACATTTAATCTTACTGAGGATGAACATGTTGCGAATGTTTGCAAGAAACACAACTTTCACTTCAGGAAGGTAGACACAAAATGCTGGAGTAACTCAGCGGGTCAGGCAGCATCTCTGGAGAGGAGGAATGGGTAACATTTCAGGTCGAGACCCTTCTTCAGACTTTCACTTCAGGAACATCTTCTGGTGATCCACAGTTACTTGAACATCAATGGAGTGGAAAGATTCTCCATTGAGGAAAAGGTCAGTGCTATTAATAGATTTATAGAGTCAAAGAGGCTGCACAGTACAGAAATGGGCCCTATGGCTCAAATCGTTCATGTCAACTGTGATATCTATCTATTCCAATACTGTTTGCTTGTATTATGCCTGTATTCAATTTATTTCCTATCCAAGTACTTGCCCAAAAACCCTTTACATTTTGTAATTATTTCTGCCTATACCATGTCCTCTGGCAGCTTGTTCCATGTATCCACCAGTCTTTCTGTGCAAAACATAACTCTGGGATTTTCTTCAAATTTCACCCTCTCAATCTAAATCCATTGCCTCTAGTTTTAGACTCCAATACCCAGGGAAAAAAAGACTGACTATCTGTGCTCCTCATAATCTTATAAACCACTATAAGGTCAACACTCATCCAGCTACACTCCAGTGAGAATAAACCCAACCTATCCAATCCCTCCTGGTAAGTGAATTTCTCCATTCCAGGTTACATCCTGGTGAACCTCTGCTGCACACTTTCTAATGCTGCCATGTCCTTCCTGTAGCGAGGCAACTAGAATTGTGTAGAGGACTCCCCTGCAGCCTAACCAATGTGTTGGACAGCTGCACATGACGTCTAACTCTTATATTCAATGGTACACAAAAATGCTGGAGAAACTCAGCGGGTGCAGCAGCATCTATGGAGCGAAGGAAATAGGCAACGTTTCGAAGGAAGGAAAAAGGAGGAGGAGGAGCCCGAGGGCTGAGGAAGGGGAGGAGACAGCAAGGGCTAACAAAATTGGGAGAATTCAATGTTCCAATGCCCCAATTTTGTTAGCCCTTGCTGTCTGAGCATTGAATTCTCCCAATTTTGTTAGCCCTTGCTGTCTCCTCCCCTTCCTCAGCCCTCGGGCTGTCCCCTCCCATCCCTCAGCCCTCGGGCACCTCCTCCTCCTTTTTCCTCCCTTCTCCCTGCCCACCCCCTATCAGTCTGAAGAAGGATTTCAGCCCGAAACGTTGCCTATTTCCTTCGCTCCATAGATGCTGCTGCACCCGCTGAGTTTCTCCAGCATTTTTGTGTACCTTTGATTTTCCAGCATCTGCAGTTCCTTCTTGAACTCTTATATTCAATGCTTCGGCCTCTGAAGGCAAGCAGGCAAAAAACCACCCCCCATCCCCGTGTCTGTTTTTTTGGGAACTATGAATCTTCACTCCATGATCCCTCTGTCTATTAAGACTCGTGAAGTCCCTGTCATTTACTGTTTTTTTGCTTGGGCAGCTTACAACCCGATGGCATGCTTATTGTTTGCTCTAATTCCATGTAGCTCTTGCATTCCCTTTCTCTCCAACCCTCGCCCTCTGGGTCGTTTCACTGTTTGTGTCCTTTTATTATCATCTCTTCCACAGTCAACAATGAACTAATGGAGGTTCCACCTACCTCGAGTAATTGTTGCCAGCAGTGATTTGTTCTGTATTTTTACATAGTTTCTCTCTCCCCTGACTCTCAGTCTGACGATGTGTCTTGACCCAAAAAAACACCAATTCCTTTTATCCAGAGATGCTGCCTGACCCGCTGAGTTATTCCAGCATTCTGTGTCTATACACTATACTCTGTGTCTAGTTCCATCCAACTTTTATAGCTGATCTAAGTCCTTCTGTATCCTTTTTCCACCAATTTTCACATCATCAGCAAACCTACTAATCAGATCACCTGCTTTCTATTCCAAGATATTTATATAGATTATGCAGACAATTAAGGTCCCAGCACCAATTCCAGGAAGTACCCCATTTGTTACAGCCTTCCAGTCTGAAAAATAATCCCCAACCACTACTGTTTGCCACCTAACCCAAAACTAGTTATGAATCCAGTTTGCTAGCACACCTTGGATCCCATGTGTTCAACCTTCTAGGCCAAGCTAACAGGCAGGTCTTTGTCTAAAAGTCTTGCTAAAGTTCATGCATATCATGTATGCTGCCATGTTTTCATCATTTTAGTTCCCCAGTGGAACTCTTTATGAGCACATGAGTGCAAGTAATGTCTCCACACACTCCTACGAAACGTGCAATATTGATAGATCCCACTGGCCGTGATGCCACCTGTTCCTCATTGAAGGTGAAGTAGATGAAATCTTCTCCATGTGGAATTAGTGCCCGAGTGACTTCTCCAGTGCTGTACAGAGCAGCAAATTATGATATGGTGGCGAAGGAGGCATTTGGCGTGCTTGCTTTGGCAGAGGTCTGGGCAAAGAATATGAGTTGGGACTTCCATTACAACTTTACAAAACACTGATTTTGAGCAGTCCAGGTACAAAACCACGGGCCAAAATTTTCACGCAAAATTTCATATATCATAGTTTGGATGTCAACAAAATAGAGAGAGTACAGAGGAGATTTACTAGAATGTTGCCTGGGTTTCAGCAACTAATTTACAGAGAAAGGTTGAATAAGTTAGGTCTTTATTCTTTGGAGCGCAGAAAGTTAAGGGGGGACTTGATAGAGGTCATTAAAATGATGAGAGGGATAGACAGAGTTGATGTGGATAAGCTTTTCCCATTGAGAGTATGGAATATTCAAACAAGAGGACATGACTTAAGAATTAAGGGACAGACGTTTAGGGGTAACATGAGGGGGAACTTCTTTACTAAGAGAGTGGTAGCTGTGTGGAATGAGCTTCCAGTGGAAGTGGTGGAGGCAGGTTCGATTTTATCATTTAAAAATAAATTGGATGGGTATATGGATGGGAAAGGATTGGAGGGTTATGGTCTGAGTGCAGGTAGATGGGACTAGGGGAGAATAAGTGTTCGGCACGGACCTGTAGGGCCGAGATGGCCTGTTTCCGTGCTGTAATTGTTATATGGTTATATGGTTATATAGTGGTGAAAGCTTTGAAAAACCTAAACCTGCAAGTGCATTATTTATCGGAGAATAGGATGTGGTGTCCCAAGAATAATTTTTCTGTCGATGGGCATGACATTGCGTGTTTCCACAGGACTCCAGTAATGGATCGTTGCCAGGAGTGTCACTACTGAGGCGCCCATTGAAGGAGCATGTTAGCAGCTGGCTGCTGGATTAAGCACTCACTGTTATTTTGTGGAGGTTGGAAAGTCTTGGAGCTGTCAGTTCAGCAGCATCCCAGCAAAAGCAGAATGTTACTTCAAGTAATAGGAAGAGTAATAATGCTATATGGCCTACATCACCCTGGTCATGCTCTCATTGCACACCTACCATCAGGAGGATGGTAAAGTAGTCTGTAAACCGTGACTAGCTGGTTGAAGATTAGCTTCTTCTCAACAACCGGCAGACTCTTAAACATTGCACAACACAAACCTTAACAATGAATTTCTTTCTAATCAATGTAATGGTTTTTCTTTTTTTAATTTGGTAAGTGAACCACACGGTCTTATTCCAATTTTTAAAATTTATTTACTTCTTTTTTTTTTTTTTTCCCCCCATCTACTTATTTTTTTAAATTTTGATTGCTGTTTTTCTTACTTTGTTTTATTTATGGTGTTTTGCACTGTTTTGAAAATATCTCTTAAAAATCAATACAAATTTAAGTGAAAAAAAAAACAATGAATTTCTTTCCACTGTCTTTGGTGGCACTAAGGACTTAATATTTTTGGTTATAAATTTATTAAGTATTTGTTTATTATATCTTATCTGTGTATTCCTTTTACAGGCCTGTTATATTGTTGTAAGTAAGAGTTTGTTCCATCATCAGTACATATGACAATTAATCACTCTGGACTCTTGTGCTTCTAGTTGTAATTTAACAGTTCAATGATGGTCATTGGTTAAACTTAATCGTAATATTTACACCATGAAGGTGAGAAAGTAGCATTATATGTAGGATATGTGTTAGTTGCATGTATGATAGAAACATAGAAAACATAGAAAATAGGTGCAGGAGTAGGCCATTCGGGCCTTCGAGCCTGCACCGTCATTCGATATGATCATGGCTGATCATCCAACTCAGTATCCCATCCCTGCCTTCTCTCCATACCCCCTGATCCCTTTAGCCACAAGGGCCACATCTAACTCCCTCTTAAATATAGCCAATGAACTGGCCTCAACTACCTTCTGTGGCAGAGAATTCCACAGGTTCACCACTCTCTGTGTAAAAAATGATTTTCTCATCTCGGTCCTAAAAGACTTCCCTCTTATCCTTAAACTGTGACCCCTAGTTCTGGACTTCCCCAACATCGGGAATAATCTTCCTGCATCTAGCCTGTCCAACCCCTGAAGAATTTTGTAAGTTTCTATAAGATCCCCCCTCAATCTTCTGAATTCCAGCGTGTACCAGCCGAGTCTATCCAGTCTTTCTTCATATGAAAGTCCTGCCATCCCAGGAATCAGTCTGGTGAACCTTCTCTGTACTCCCTCTATGGCAAGAATGTCTTTCCTCAGATTAGGAGACCAAAACTGTACGCAATACTCCAGGTGTGGTCTCACCAAGACCCTGTACAACTGCAGTAGAACCTCCCTGCTCTTATACTCAAATCCTTTTGCTATGAATGCTAACATACCATTTGCTTTCTTCACTGCCTGCTGCACCTGCATGCCTACTTTCAATGACTGGTGTACCATGACACCCAGGTCTCGTTGCATCTCCCCTTTTCCTAATCGGCCACCATTCAGATAAAAGTCTACTTTCCTGTTTTTTGCCACCAAAGTGGATAACCTCACATTTATCCACATTATACTGCATCTGCCATGCATTTGCCCACTCACCCAACCTATCCAAGTCACCTTGCAGCCTCCTAGCATCCTCCTCACAGCTAACACTGCCCCCCAGCTCCGTGTCATCCGCAACTTGGAGATGTTGCCTTCAATTCCCTCATCCAGATCATTAATATATATTGTAAATAGCTGGGGTCCCAGCACTGAGCCTTGCAGTATCCCACTAGTCACTGCCTGCCATTGTGAAAAGGACCCGTTTACTCCCACTCTTTGCAGGACCCGTTTACTCCCACTCTTTGATTCAGCAAAATAAGTCTGAATTACTAACATGAAAAGCAGGTGGTAATGCCTTGTTGCATTTCCTGTTGGCCTCTGTTTCAACTGTAAATGATCATTAAAATCGGACGCGAATTGATCTAGTTTCTAGGCTGTAACATTCCCTTGGGCTTTATTGTCTGATTTTCCAATCATTCCATATACTCAGATCGTAACATTAATTTTAATTCATATTAACTATTCTCGAAAGAGGTTTTTGAAAAAGCAAAGTCTGTGTTTCTTCAATGACTGCAGTTGGCACCTCAGTGTGTTATGTGCTATGTGCCATAGATTTCAGAATGATTGAAGACTAATCTAGTCAAATTGAGTGAAGTCAACTCAGTGGGGAGCAGCTGAGGTAAACATACTAGATCAGGTCGTAACATTAACAAGAAACTAGATCAGGTCAACATACTAGATCAGGTCGTAACATCAACAAGAAACTAGATCAGATCGTAACATTAACATTAAAATCACACTGCCCACATAACCTGCACACTCCCATGTTCTTTTCCAAACATAACCTCTGATTGAACTAAAATCATCTCTCAACCATCTGAACTGGTGAAGAAATAGGCTCACGTTACATAATTTGACATAAAATGCAAACACAATCTTTTGTCATTGACATAAATTAAGATAAAATAAGTTTATAAAAGCAATCCTGACTATTGGAGATACAAAAGACTGCAGATGCTGGAATCTGGACTGAGAAAGAAAGTGCTGGGGGAGCTCAGCTGGTCAGGCAGCAACTATGGAGGGAAATAGCTTGCATGGTTCAGAATGATTTAAAAAAAAACCTGGGAGGCATTTTTTAGTGAGAAAAAAATGCAGACATTACATCATTTTATCAGGTGATCATTTGAGCTGGTAGGAGGTCGTACACATAGTCGTGGAAGATTGTAGGAGGTCATAGGTCACCGCGACCTTGATTTAAAAAAAAATTGCTTAAGGTCGCCAGAGGTCGCGGTGGAGTCTCCTAAGTGGGACAGGCTCTTAAGTCTAATGGCACCTCAACAATGGAACACTATGACCACCTCTGCTCCTCGTTCTTCTTGAACACCTCTGTCTAACCCTATGTCCTCGTGGACTTGGTTTTGCACAAATATCTTGATATTTTTGTTGTTTTCTTTCTTTTAGAAATGTTATGTGTAATTTACATATTATTTATGTTAATTTATTTTTTATGAGTTTGATGCTGGTCCAGACAAGATTTTTCAATGTTCCTTTTACCTCACTATAATCTTATAGAATCTTATAGAATTTTTCGAGGATGTAACTAGTAGCGTGGATAGGGGAGAACCAGTGGATGTGGTGTATCTGGACTTCCAGAAGGCTTTCGACAAGGTCCCACATAAGAGATTAGTATACAAACTTAAAGCACACGGCATTGGGGGTTCAGTATTGATGTGGATAGAGAACTGGCTGGCAAACAGGAAGCAAAGAGTAGGAGTAAACGGGTCCTTTTCACAATGGCAGGCAGTGACTAGTGGGGTACCGCAAGGCTCAGTGCTGGGACCCCAGCTATTTACAATATATATTAATGATCTGGATGAGGGAATTGAAGGCAATATCTCCAAGTTTGCGGATGACACTAAGCTGGGGGGCAGTGTTAGCTGTGAGGAGGATGCTAGGAGACTGCAAGGTGACTTGGATAGGCTGGGTGAGTGGGCAAATGTTTGGCAGATGCAGTATAATGTGGATAAATGTGAGGTTATCCATTTTGGTGGCAAAAACAGGAAAGCAGAATATTATCTAAATGGTGGCCGACTAGGAAAAGGGGAGATGCAGCGAGACCTGGGTGTCATGGTACACCAGTCATTGAAAGTGGGCATGCAGGTGCAGCAGGCAGTGAAGAAAGCGAATGGTATGTTAGCTTTCATAGCAAAAGGATTTGAGTATAGGAGCAGGGAGGTTCTACTGCAGTTGTACAGGGTCTTGGTGAGACCACACCTGGAGTATTGCGTACAGTTTTGGTCTCCAAATCTGAGGAAGGACATTATTGCCATAGAGGGAGTGCAGAGAAGGTTCACCAGACTGATTCCTGGGATGTCAGGACTGTCTTAAGAAGAAAGACTGGATAGACTTGGTTTATACTCTCTAGAATTTCGGAGATTGAGAGGGGATCTTATAGAAACTTACAAAATTCTTCAGGGGTTGGACAGGCTAGATGCAGGAAGATTGCTCCCGATGTTGGGGAAGTCCAGGACAAGGGGTCACAGCTTAAGGATAAGGGGGAAATCCTTTAAAACCGAGATGAGAAGAACTTTTTTCACACAGAGAGTGGTGAATCTCTGGAACTCCCTGCCACAGAGGGTAGTCGAGGCCAGTTCATTGGCTATATTTAAGAGGGAGTTAGATGTGGCCCTTGTGGCTAAGGGGATCAGAGGGTATGGAGAGAAGGCAGGTACGGGATACTGAGTTGGATGATCAGCCATGATCATATTGAATGGCGGTGCAGGCTCGAAGGGCCGAATGGCCTACTCCTGCACCTAATTTCTATGTTGCTATGTTTCTATGTTTCTCACCATACTTGTGCATATGACAATAAACTGAACTGGATTTGAAAACTGTTCATAGACCCATAGAAACATAGAAAATAAGTGCAGGAGTAGGCCATTCGGCCTTTCGAACGAGCACCGCCATTCAATATGATTATGGCTGATCATCCAAAATCAGTATCCCTTTGTTGCTTTTTTCCCATATCCCTTTATTCTGTTAGCCCTAAGAGCTACTGTATATCTAACTCTCTCATGAACACATCATTATCGATGTTCTTCATCTCTGAAACTGGTGTGCAATAATGCTGAGAATTATATTTTAGTCTCTGTATCACTCCTTTTGCTCCATCTATGTTGCATGAGTTGGTGTATTTATGGATAGTGTTATCTGATTTGAATGGAGAGTTTGCAAACAAAGCTTTTCACTGTACTCAGTACAAGTGGTAATAATAAACCTAAACCACAAATCAAAATCTGGTACAAAGACAAGGTATTTTATCAGTGTCTGATTTGAAATATTAGAGGATATTAAAAAAAAAATTATTGAATTAAAAAAGTCTGGACCACTCTGGAGGAGTAATAATAAAACATTTTTTAGACATTGTCATTCTATTCCAAATATTGAAAATGTACTTTCATTCCGTGTTGACGTTCCAATGGGAAGTTTAATCACTCCTCACTCAGATCCTAAGATTTTACTAAGTGTTGAGCCTGAAATTATGTTTACGTATGGTATCAACAATATGTATCTTCAAAGCATGTTGTATAATTTCCTGAATATGTTTGCATTCAAATCTGCATTGGATTGATTGGTATGTGTGCGTGTGTGTATATCAGTTAAAAAAATTTAATTTAAAGTTTTTTATGTGTTCTGCAAAACAGTCTTAGGCAGCACGAGACTCATTCTTTGTTATAAATTTGAAATTTATTTCTTCTCTCCTTTGATATTTCATATTTGTATCGTTGTAACATGAGTCAGCTGACATAATTTGCTACCTATTTTATAAGATCAATACATGTCAATATTTGGCTTTATATTTTAACAAAGAACATTCATTGCGACCTTCAAAAGATCCAACATACATTTTAAATGCAAAATATTTTAACACCTGTCTCCTGAATACGCTTAAGAAACCAATGCATTTTTTTCTAATACTGCTCAGTTTGAACCTGTGTACATTGGTTAACTCATGTGATGGTACTAGAAATCTATTTTAAGGCAATGGATTTCAAGATCATAAACTAACACGGCTCAATAAGTCGATTCCTTTGGGACGTTTTACGAAGCAGTTTTCTATAGTCATATGGATTGTCTTCATCTTGAATTTCCTGTCGTGGAACTGATGTTCTGAGGATTAAAGTCAAACTTAATAATTAGGTCTACTTTTACTACAGGAAAATATACCAATATATTGGATTAAAAACTCATCCTTTTGCAACTCTGTGTCTGAACCTCAAAATAAAAGGATTTGCAGAACAATATTCTTTCACATCTCTGTTATCTTGGAAAGATTACACATTGAACATTAATACAAAATTGGCAGCAAAATGATGCCACAATAAATACACAGCTGTTGTTTCTGCATATCACAAAAATGGGATTCTGAAAGGCAATGCTGCCCAGTAAGCATTTTCATGAACTTGAGTGCAATGAGAAATATAATAAACAGAAGATAAGGAGAAAGAATAAAATTGTAATCAGCATATTGATGAAGAGCCTAACTTATTTTTTAGCTGCACAGCCTAATCCAAAAAGCTATTATGCCAAAATTATGCCAATTTGGAAACAGAAGTACTGTAGATGACACATTGCAGACATTTTTGCCTACATATTTACCAGTTATGTTTCATGGCTGTATCAGTCGGTATTATTGATGTACAGAATGGGCAGAAAAAGACAAAATAATGCTGAATTCTGTGGCACAAGATGATAAAGATGAAATGTGTGGAGAGAAGTGGAATTTCCCTTATCCCTAACCAGTCTGAAGAAGGGTCTTGACCCGAAACGGCACCCATTCCTTCTCTCCAAAAATGCTGCCTGTCCCGCTGAGTTACTCCAGCTTTTTGTGTCTATGATAAAGATGAAATTGCGTTTGTGGAATGAATCATTTGCTTGAAATGTGCACCAGTATAAAGAATGCAGGACATTTATGTGCCACTTGCCCACCTGCTCAAGATCCCACTGTAATCCTAGATAGCTATGTTCACTCTCTACAATACCACTTACTTTCGTGTCATCTGCAAACTTACTAATCAAGCCGTGAACATTCTCATTCAAATCATTGATATGGATGACATAGAAACATAGAAAATAGGTGCAGGAGGAGGCCATTCGGCCCTTCGATCCTGCACCGCCATTCAATATGATCATGGCTGATCATCCAACTCAGTATCCTGTACCTGCTTTCTCTCCATACCCCCTGATCCCTTTAGCCACAAGGGCCACATTTAACTCCCTCTTAAATATAACCAATGAACTGGCTTCAACTACCTTCTGTGGCAGATAATTCCAGAGATTCACCACTCTCTGTGTAAAAAATGTTTTTCTCATCTCAGTCCTAAAAGATTTCCCCTTTATCCTTAAACTGTGACCCCTTGTTCTGGACTTCCCCAACATCGGGAACAATCTTCCTGCATCTAGCCTGTCCAACCCCTTAAGAATTTTGTAAGTTTCTATAAGATCCCCCCTCAATCTTCTAAATTCTAGCGAGTACAAGCCGAGTCTATCCAGTCTTTCTTCATATGAAAGTCCTGACATCTCAGGAATCAGTCTGGTGAACCTTCTCTGTACTCCCTCTATGGCAAGAATGTCTTTCCTCAGATTTGGAGACCAAAACTGTACGCAATACTCCAGGTGTGGTCTCACCAAGACCCTGTACAACTGCAGTAGAACCTCCCTGCTCCTATACTCAAATCCTTTTGCTATGAATGCTAACATACCATTCGCTTTCTTCACTGCCTGCTGCACATGCATGCCTACTTTCAATGACTGGTGTACCATGACACCCAAGTCTCGTTGCATCTCCCCTTTTCCTAATCGGCCACCATATAGATAATTGTTTACTTTCCTATTTTTGCCACCAAAGTGGATAACCTCACATTTATCCACATTATACTGCATCTGCCATGCATTTGCCCACTCACCCAGCCTATCCAAATCACCTTGCAGCCTCCTAGCATCCTCCTCACAGCTAACACTGCCCCCCAGCTTCGTGTCATCCGCAAACCTGGAGATGTTGCATTCAATTCCCTTGTCCAAATCATTAATATATATTGTAAATAGCTGGAGTCCCAGCACTGAGCCTTGCGGTACCCCACTAGTCACTGCCTACTCTTTGTTTCCTGTTTGCCAGCCAGTTCTCTATCCACATCAATATTGAACCCCCAATACTGTGTCCCGCTGAGTTACTCCAGCTTTTTGTATTTATGATAAAGATGATATTGCGTTTAAGTGGAATGAATCATTTGCTTGAGATGTGCACCAGTATAAAGAATGCAGGACATTTATGTGCCACTTGTCCACCTGATCAAGATCCCACTGTATCCTAGATAGCTATCTTCACTCTCTACGATACCACCTACTTTCGTGTCATCTGCAAACTTACTAATCAAGCCGTGTGCATTCTCATTCAAATCATTGACAATCTGCAATGGGTGCAGCACTGATTCCTGAGGCACATAACTAGACTAGTCACAGGGCTCCTGTTCGAAAAGCAACCTCCCACCACCATCTTCTGCTTCCTACCATGCAGCTAATTCCGTATGCAGTTAGCTAGCTCTCCCTGGATCCCATGCAGTCTAGTGTGCAATGACTATTAGCACCCACAAGGAATGAATACTAAGCTGTGGCTAGTTCCCTTCACCTCCCCTCCCCCCCCCCCCCCCCCCCCCCTGAAACCAGCAAACATCTACATGCTTTACATGCAGATACAAAAGTTCCCGGGGCATTTGTTCCTTTGATCAGCAGTTTGAAGTTTTCATTTGTGCTTTTCCAGCTGAGTGGGCTTCAGTGCGAGACTGAGCCAATGTCCGCTGCTGTAAGGCTTGCAACAGGACAACAGCAGCAACAGCTGTGGCGCTTATGTTCTGCTGCAGTATTACTTTGACAAATTAGTTTACATTCCCGTTACAATACAATTTCTCCCTTAACACTCATCTGCAGATCTTTAAATTAATGGAGGTTTCTTCTTTATCCAAGTATGCCACCAGCAAAATCTCTCTTCAGCAATTGACTGTTGGTTATATTTCAACCGAAACAAACATTCTGAGGAATGGCCCCTGACCCAAAGCATTAACTGGTTTCCCTTCACACGGATTCTGTTTGACTGGCTGAGTTCTTCCAGCATTTTCAGATTCTGTTGCTTATATTTCAATCCTTTTCAGTTCTATAGGCTGATATAAAATATGCTTCCACTTTAACCTTAAAATATATAATGGCTGATTCCCTGAAGAAAAAAATACCTTTGCAGGAAATGCTGGTCAGAAAAATTAGGAACAAATAAACCATGATTAGCTATTAGTTTAAATAAAAATGTGAACCTGCAATTCCTTGACTACTACTCCCTGTGCCTGTTTTATGCTAAATACACCCAATAAAGAATCTGCCTAAATGCAAGCCTCTACTGAAATCCAACCAAAATCTGCTTTTGATGGCTTCATCCTGATTTCTTGTGGAATTTATTGCCACAAACGGCTATGGGTATTTTTCACGTGGAGATTGACAGTTCTTGAGTGTTAAGGGTGTCGGGGGTTATGGGGAGGATGCAGGGGAATGGGGTTGAGATGGAAATACAGGTCAGCCATGATCGAATGGCCAAATTCCGCTCATATCACTAATGAACATGAACTTCTTCGACAATTGCCGTGGTTTATATTTTCCTTTCTCATTCTTTGCAGAAGCTGGAAATCCAAAATAAAAACCGAAAATGTGGTGGTAGACACTCAACATTTCAGGTAGCATCAATGGAAAGAAAAACTGCATTAGTTGAAAGGGTCTTTAACCTGAAACATTAAGATTACCTGAGTGTTTCCGTTATTTTCTGTTTCATTCAACCCAGGAAGCTTACTTTTTATTTGAAACAAATACCAACCCAATGTTTAACTCGTTGTTAGAGGTATGTTTAAATTGAGTAAGATTTGAACACCATTCTCCTGGGTCAACAAGATTCCCCAGTGCACAACTGATTTTTACAGGGCAGAAGATCAATGATTTAACACCAAGAAGACTCTTCATGGCTGCAGTAAAAATAAAGATCTCCAGAGTGAGGTCGGAGTTGTGGGAAAGCGAGGGAGTGGAGTACCTTGTGGAAGTCGGCCATTTCTGACTCTTGATACATTTCAATGACCCTGATAAACATAGAAACATAGAAACATAGAAAATAGGTGCAGGAGTAGGCCATTCGGCCCTTCGAGCCTGCACCGCCATTCAATATGATCATGGCTGATCATCCAACTCAGTATCCTGTACCTGCCTTCTCTCCATACCCCCTGATCCCTTTAGCCACAAGGGCCACATCTAACTCCCTCTTAAATATAGCCAATGAACTGGCCTCAACTACCTTCTGTGGCAGAGAATTCCAGAGATTCACCACTCTCTGTGTGAAAAATGTTTTTCTCATCTCGGTCCTAAAAGATTTCCCGCTTATCCTTAAACTGTGACCCCATAAAGGAGGCAAAGGCCCCATAGCAGAAGCGTCCACGTCATGGGGCTGGAAACTGGAAGTACCCCGAGCTAATTCTGCTACCACCATCATCTATTTCAACAAGTGATGGCTCCCACTGATTGTCATCCGAAGCTTGCGTCCTTTTCAGGACGGACGATAACAGAGATGTCAACATTTGAAACATGGAAGATGGACACAAAAGAAGAAGTAGTGGAAGCAAAATGAATGGTTATCCAATAAAAATGGCAGATCTGGATTACGTCCTTACATTCCCTTTTAAACATATAACTTCTCCTTGGTGATTGGGATCAAATGTTTTTTTAATATCTTTTATACTCTGGGATGGAACACGTTAAAACGTTGTCCCTCCTACACTTCAATGCTCTACAGTGTTATTTTGTTAAAACCGAGATGTTGCATTAACTCCTACTCAAGCTCATTTTAATATTCCTAAAGCCTCATTAACAAACTAATTTCTTTCTGACTGTATTTATGCTTTCAGCAAAGCAAGCCATTGGCCATCAAACAATTTACAGTCTGATTTATACCTTGTTTTATTTTTTATTCATTTTAACTGCGAATGTAACCGATTCAGATCGTCACCCCAGAGTTATAAACAGAAGTTGCAACTGGAGTTTTGCAACAAAATAGTCACATAAGGTTTCAATGTACAGTCTTGATAGAAAGGAAATAACATGGGTATCTGAAAATCAGCTTCTGCGTGTGCATGTGCTTCCCGAGATAATAGATCTGTTTATCTATTCCGCCCTCAAACACTGGCTCTCCGGGGATTATGATATGTGATATGTGTAATGATCCTAAGTCAAATGTGCTGGTGCTTCAGACACCAGATATAATAAATGGGCTAATTACACAGAGAAAAATCTGATACAATCGAAGAAAAAGCATTTTTAAATTTAGATTCAGATCATATAATAAGGTGCAGTAGTTGTTTCCTTGCTGCAGTCATCGCAAGTCTATAAACTATCTACAATCTATCCAACTGCAGACAATAGGAAGCTGAAGTTCCAGTAATCCAATTATTTGAATTTTACTTCAAGTTTTCTACACAGCTGAAATGTTGGTCTCTTCCTGCTTAAACAGGCTCTTTCAAAATATAATCCACTCTATTATATTTTAAGTTAACATTTATCTAACCTTAATGATTTTAATTGTTTAGCAAGACTAACAGAAAATACAGAACACTACACCATTGGAAGAGACATAGAAACATAGTAACATAGAAAACAGGTGCAGGAGTAGGCTATTCAGCCCTTCGAGCCATTCAATATGACCATTCTGCTCAAAATGTCCATGCCGAACATGATGCCAAATTAAACTAATCTCCTCTGCCTGCACATGATCCATATCCCTCCATTCCCTTCATAATTGATAGTAGACTTTAGGAGAACTCCCCCTCCCCTCACCCCACTCACCATCAACAACACCACAGTCACATCTGTGGAGCCTTTTAAGTTCCTAAGAACCATCATCTCCAAGGACCTTAAGTGGGGGGCTGCCATCGACTCCACAGTAAAAAAAGGCACAACAGAGGGTGTACTTCCTACGGCAGCTGAGGAAGCACAATCTGCCACAGGCAATGATGGTCCAATTCTATACGGCCATCGTAGAGTCTGTTCTCACCTTCTCCATCATGGTCTGGTTTGGCTCAGCCACCAAGCACGACACCTGGAGGCTGCAGCAAATCGTCCGGTCAGCTGAGAAGGTTATTGGCTGCAACCTTCCCTCCATTGATGAACTGTACACTGCAAGGGCCAGGAAGTGAGTGGGCAAGATCATCTCTGACTCCTCTCACCCTGGCCACAAACTCTTTGAATCACTTCCCTCTGGAAGGCGACTCCGGACTGGCAAAGCTGCCACAACCAGACATAAAAACAGCTTTTTTCCACGAGTAGTTGCTCTACTCAATAACCAAAAATCTGTAGCCTCCCTTTGCTCTGGTATTTTATTTAATTCACATGTTTAATCGATGATGTTTTATTATTAGTTTAATGTTTTATGTGTCTTTCCTAACTATCACTTTATGTCACGTTGTCACTTGCGGGCGGAGCAGCTAAGCAAATTCCTTGTATGTGAATACTTGGCCAATAAACTTATTCATTCATTCATTCATATATATGTGCCTATCCAAAAGCCCATTAAATGTCACTGTCAAATCTGCCTCCACCAACAACCCAGGCAGCACATTCCAGGCATCCACCACTCTCGGTGTAACTTGTCCTGCAAATCTCCTTTACACTGTGCTCCTCTCAACTTAAAGCTGAATGATTATTAGGGTAAATCAAATATTTGCTTTTGAGCCATAGCATATGTAGTTCCTCTGGAAAGAAGCTTCAGAAGATGGGGTTTAATCAATGGTAAAATTAAGCCCCTGTCCCACTCACGTGTTCTTGGCACGCTAATTACGTGACCTCGTCAACGCGTTGAGGCGCACGGGTATTGTGTGGGCCGCGCGGGACGGTGGCACGGAGAAGCGCCGAGGGGTGTGGAGTTGTGCGTGGTATCGTGCGGCGCTCCGGAATTTTGTAGGGAAACAAAATTTTTGCGCGCCTCTGGCGTGACATAGCGCGTACGCGTATTGCGGTCCCCCTGTCCCACTTAGGAAACCTGAACGGAAACCTCTGGAGACTTTGCGATTCCCGGAGGTTGCAGGTAGTGGAAGCAGGTAGGGAGACTGACAAAAAACCTTCGGGAACCTCCGGGAACCGCACGGAAACCTTGGGTGGGGCGCAAAGTCTCCAGAGGTTTCCGTTCAGGTTTCCTAAGTGGGACAGGGGTATATAAGGAAGTGGGCAGAAGAGGTTGCCCAGAATGATATCTGGGTGAGGGGTTGTTAGCTACAAAGTGAGGTTGAACAAACTTGGATTGATTTCTCTAGAGCATTGGATGTTGAGAGAAGACTTGATAGAAGTATATACAAGTATTGAGATATGTAGATGAGGTAGACAGTCAGATTATTTTTCCCAGGGTGGAAATATCAAACACTACGGGCCTGGGTTTAAGCTGAGAGCGGCAAAGATAAAGGAGGTGTGCGGGACAGGTTTTGCACACAAAGGATGGTAGGTGCCTGGAACATGTTACCTGTGGTGGTGAGTTGATTTTGGTTTCATTTAAGACGCTTTTAGATAGGCACATGTACAGTATATGCAGAGAATGGAGGGATATAGATCATGTGCAGTCAGATGTGATTAGTTTATCTTGGCATCATGTTCGGCACAAACATTGGGGGCCGAAGGTCCTGTTCCTACGTTGTACTCTTGTATGTTCTGAGTTTGATAAGGAAACACAATTTTCTGAGCTAACATTAAGAAGCATCACGAGAAGTGAAACTTTATTTTATAGTTCTGACCTCTTTAGGTCAATGATTGTGTTCTTCAATGGTTTACTAGTGAAGTGTTCCAATTCTGCTGTATACGAAGCCAGATATATATATATATATATATATATATATAAATATATATAGAGAGATAGAGAGAGAGAGAGAGAGAGAGGGAGGGAGAGAGAGATAGAGACGGAGAGAGACATAGATAGAGAGAGAGAGGAAGTGGGTGAGCAGATGGGGGAGGGATGTGTATGGATGTGGGTGAGCAGATGGGGGAGGGATGGTGTGTTGGAAATTTGAGGCATGGTTAAGGCTGGAGTTTAGAATGAACTGTCTCGCTGGAGAATTGTCGGGTGGTTGGACTGGCGATCAATGGCAAGGCTGAGGGTGAACAGTTGTGGGAGAGCCAATGGGGCTAAGATTGGGTTTGAGATCAATGGGTGGCAGGGTCAGGTTGGAGATTAGCCATTTGTTGATGATGAAGGCCGACAAGGGACCAATGCTGCTATGGATTGGAGGTGCTGCTTGGTTGTATGGAGAGTAAGTGATTTAACTGAAGACTTACTTGAAGCAGGCTCCCAGGACCAGAGACCATGAGTGGGATCTGCCCAGCCAGCCCACCTTTAAGGAATGACAAGGCCAGCCTCAGGTGTTGTGAAGGCCTGCCCATTTGTTGAAAATAACTGTGCTGAATAGAGACCATTTGGCCCACAGTGTCCATGCTGGCTCATAAAGAGCCTAATTATGTTTCCCTCACCTCCTAACTCTCAATTTACTTCTGTGCAGATTACATCTCTCCAAGTCATAGAGTCATAGTCATGCAGCATGGAAATAGGCCCTTTGACCAAATTTATCCATGCAGACCAAGATGCCCCATCTAAGATAATCCCATTTGCCCGCATTTGGCCCATATCCATCTAAGCCTGGGAAAGGTATGCTTGGGAAATCCAGCCATTAGTTATAGACTCGGGTTGTCATGATACAGTTATGCATATCATCGGTTAGGCTGCGTCAGGAGTATTGTGTATAATTTTGGTTGCCATGGTGTCGGAAGGATGTGATTAAACTGAAGAAGGTGCTGAAATATGAGAGAGAAGCCAAGAGCAGAGGAGAATGTAAACTGGTATGAACCAAATCTATTGGAAGAAATGGAGCAAATTGGCAACATTAGTTGATGTCACCTCGGCAGTAGAAAAAAATACTTTCACATCTGTTTAGGTGATTGATGGGTTGGGAATCATGTGAACTGCTAGAGTGAAGCTGGTCGAAATGCAAAAACACTGTCCAGCAGCCAGTTGAGTCGTTGACTTGCTTCATAGAAATGCTTTCAATGGCACATCTGTAGATGCTGTTGAGAGTTGTTAGGGATGTGCCAAACTTCCTAAGCCTTCTAAGGAAGTAGTTGTGTTGGTGTGCCTTCTTGGCCATTGCTTCATTATGGCTGGTTCAGGTCAAGTTGCTGGTGGTATTTACTCCTAGGAACTTGAAGCTTCAACTATCTCTATTTTGGTGCCGTCAATGTATACCGTGGTATGTGTACTGGCTGTTTACTGAAGTCGATCACAATCTCGTTTGTCTTGCTGACATTGAGGGAAAGGTTGTTGTCTTGGCACTGGGCATACAAGATTCTCTAACTCTTTCCTGTACTCAGTCTCATTGTTATTTGATATCCGGCCGGTGTCGTCTGCAAATTTGTATACTGAGTTGGGTGTCGTGTATGTAGGAGTAAAGAAGGGGGCTGAGAACGCATCCTTGTAGGACACCAGTGTTGAGGATTATCATAGAGGATGATTTGTCCCCTATCCTCATTGATTGTGGTCTGATGGTTAGGAAGTCGAAGATCCAGTTGCAGAGTGTTGACTCCAAGTTCCACGAGTTTGGAGATATGCTTGGATGGTATAATGGTATTGAAAGCAGTGTTGTAGTCTATCAATAGAAACCTGACTTATCTCTCTTATCCAGATGTTCCACGGATGAGTGTAGGGCCAGGGAGATAGTATCAGCTGTGGACCTGTTGTGGCGGTAGACAAACAACAATGGATCAAGGTTGCTTGCTAGGCTAATGCAGGATTAGTGTAAATAGGGTGGTTGATGTTTAGTGTGGGCTTGGTGGCCTAAGGGCATGAGTAGAGTATGTATTTCTATGTCCCCTCTCAGCGCTCATAAGCAGTTGCACTTTACTCCTACTCTCTATAGGAGAGCACTTTAGTGCAGGCCAGTGTGGGAGTAGGACTACAATATGAAACTGTACATCCATTTTAAGATAGCATTGGTAGCCTGCATACTCAAGGTCTGCCTGGACTCATTTAACGACAACTTATTTGAACACTCATGAAGTCAGCCACTCTATCCATGCTTGAATAGAACATTGCAAAGCCCTATGGCATCAATGAACTTGTATTTGCGCAGATTCCTTCATTTCCTCTGCAAATGTGGGTCTGTTGCAGGGTGCTTTTCATCAATTGCTTCCAAATGCCATCTCTGTCCAGCTGCAGAGAACTTGGAGAGAGTTGCATCAATTGGCATTTGGTATGGCTTAGCTATTCCAGTAGCCAACATCTGCTTTTCTGTGAAATGTGAATCACCAAATCTAAACTATCTCCCAACTTCACTGATGCAGGATCATCAGAGCTGGACCATGGTAGATACAGTGCACTCTCAGAACAAATCATCTCCTCTGAAGCCCAGTGATCGAGTCAGTATGACTGAATGTTGTTTGACCTATCTGTATATTAAATTTGATCATATCACAGTGTTACAAAAAAAGTGTCTTTGACCTACCCTGGAAAATAAAACACTATGCATTCACCCTATCTATTTCCTGCCCTTTATTAACTGGGCACAGTTGTTGCCTTACAGGCCAGAGACCCGGATTCGATCCTGACTACGGTGCTGTCTTCGCCTGAGTTTGCACACTCTCACCGTAACCTGCGTGTGTTTTCTCCGGTAGCTCCGGTTTCCTCCCACACTCCAAAGACATCCAGGTAAGTAGACTAATTGGCTTGGTAAAAATTGTAAATTGTCCCTAGTGTGTAGTATAGTGTTAGAGTGCGGGGATCTACACACACACACTAACACTAATGTGTTGGTGTGTAGTATAGTGTAGTATAGTATAGAGTCGCACACTGACACAGACTCGGTGGCCGAAGGACCTGTTTCTGCACTGTATCCCTAAACTAAACTAAACTGATTATTTCAGGTCTATGCAACCGATTATATTGTTATGTTACACCATTACACATCTCACGCAGGTAATATGGTGGTCTAACCTTGCTGAGTAATAGGGGTTTTGGATTCCATTGATAATCCAAAAGGGATTCGGGAATTAAATTAGTTAAAATAGGATCTCAATGTCCAACTCGTCTGAATCTGGTTTAATACAGCTCATTTTGGGAAGTCTGAGTAACCCATGCGAAAGTTATAGATGTGTGATTGCAACATTTAATTGACTATCTTCCTCAGATTTTGTTATGGCTGCTGGATGGATTTCCTTTTAGGAAAATAAAACAATGACTAAAGTAAGATGGAAGTCGCCAGCTACGTTCTGTTCTAACACCTATTGGGTAGTAGGGAGAGCAGTGTTCCCCAGCAAATCTGGAGTCATAGACCTATATAGCACAGAAACAGGCACTCGACTCAACACATCTGTAACTCCACTCGCTTTATTCAATGTTTCATTCCTAACCCAGCCCATCGCCCGTGATCTTCAACCACGGTGGTTAATACCCTCAGAAATGATTTCACCTTCTCTGCCTCCCTCCTTATTGCCTCCATCTGCCTCATCCCACTATCACCACAACTTGCCTTCTCCAATATGTTTCAGCAAAGATTTTCCCACTCAGCAGCAGGCTAGCCTTTCTCATTGACTGAAGAAAATGGAGTAAAAATCTAAATGAGGTTTTAGTGCCAAATTCAACAGGAAATAATGTAACTTACCTTATTCTCACCTTTCTTCCTCACAGACTAACTTTCCCAATGCAGAGTTAGTTTGTGAATCCACTGCAAGATCTGAGAGTAAGTCTCCTGGCATGACTGCAAGGAGACTAGTAGAGGAGTGCCAGGAGTTAACAGGGGAACACAGCCAGTACATTGGGACTTCCCCACTCAAATGGAGGTCTCGGACTATTATGGGCATTTAGAGTATGAAAGTTGTGTGTATAACATAGCAAAACCCAATATTATTCCACATTGGGATGTAGGGAATGTTTATTGGGAAGGGGAAGGATTCCTGGGACCACCCTGCAGAAAATGAGTGACACAGGAGATCACAGCATTCTTCAGATAAAGTGAGTATAATTTTAGAACATAGTCAGCCTTCTCAAAGACTGTGTACGGACAAAAGTGATTAGACGTTGGTACGGAAATGCAAGACAGAAATGCGGCAGAGAACATTTTTGATGTTTGAGAAGTGAATGTGTGTAAGGTAAGCTTTTTGTCTACCACTGCCAAACTTGCCTCTTGCAGACAGCTGTGCACCAGCTATGATCGGTGATGCCAGTCACACTCAGGGACCCACAGAATGCACGAAGAAAATCAGTATTTCTCGAATGATTCAGACAAATGATCATGTCTGCAGATGCCACACATTTCAAATGCAACCCCTGCTCCCTAGAAAATATTGATAATATTTAATATGTCAGGTAGCATTTATGAAGAGAGAAATGAAATTAATTGCATCGTCATTAACCTGATGCTTTCACTCAATTTCCCTTCCACAGATGTTTCATAGCCTGTTGAGTCTTTACAGCATTTTCTGTGTTTGCTTTGGTAAGCCAACATCCACAATTTCTCCTATGTGCTATCACTCCTCTCCACACCCTCACACAGCCACCCCATACATATACATTTCTCAGCGTAGCGCATATTGGCATCAGCTCCACCTACATCAACCGACTCCAACTGGTCCAGAACGCAGCCGCCCGACTCATCACCCACACCAAATCCTGGCATCACATCACTCCAGTCCTCAAAAAACTTCACTGGCTTCCAATCTCCCACCGGATCACCTACAAAATCCTGGTCCTCACCTACAAAGCCCTCCACCATCTGCCCCCCCCATATCTCACTGACCTCCTCTCCCCCTACCAACCCTCACGGTCCCTCAGATCCACATCAGCCGGTCTCCTCTCCATCCACAAGTCCAACCTCCGCAGTTTTGGGGACAGAGCCTTCTGCAGGGCAGCTCCCAGGCTCTGGAACTCCCTCCCCCAACTGATCCGCAATTCCGTGTCCCTCACCATCTTCCAGTCCCGCCTCAAGACCCATCTCTTCACCTCTGCCTATCCTTAGCCCCACGTCCCCCTCCCTTTTCATCTGTGCATTAATTGCCTCATACTGTGTTTTGTATTGAATTCTGTCTTTACTTTGTGTACTAGTCATGTCTCTACTATTTATTTCATTCCCCTTACATGTTTTTCCTCTACATGCTCAATTTTTGTAAGGTGTCCTTGAGACTCTTGAAAGGCGCCCATAAATAACATTTATTATTATTATTATTATTATTATATTAATATGCAACTGTAAATCTATGCAGTTTCTAAATCTAAAGACATGAAGTGATTGTAACTGTGGTCAGTCACATAGATTTAGTGTATGATATCCACAAGTAACTTCCTCAGTTTGGTAAGCTTCCTGCACAGAGATATTATCATGCTCGAAGTCTCAGTGGAAAACTAAGTCAGGCAATTGAAAAGAGGCTGAAAATATTGGCCACATTGGGCAAAGAATCAGTTACCGTTTTCATCCATTTATGATCAGCACATGAGCTGGCACTACAGTGGAATTAGCTGCAGGCGTAATCGTGCCCTCCGTATGTTGCAGTTTAACTGAAAACTGTTGTTGCTACAGATGGCAAAGAGCTGCAAATAGCTCCCTGATGACTCAAAGCAGGTTGAGACAATTGTCCTTCATCTTTGCTGGTGTCAAAATAAGCAAATGGGGTCATGGGCTGGGATCCCATCTGTTGAGGCCAGATCATTGGCTATATTTAAGAGGGAGTTAGATGTGGCCCTTGTGGCTAAAGGGATCAGGGGGTATGGAGAGAAGGCAGGTACAGGATACTGAGTTGGATGATCAGCCATGATCATATTGAATGGCGGTGCAGGCTCGAAGGGCCGAATGGCCTACTCCTGCACCTATTTTCTATGTTTCTATGTTTCTATGACATGGTGGGGCGAGTTTGCACATCTTCCTGATTATATTTCATTTTGCATTGTGTTAACCTTCGATTATTGCATTTGAAAAACAATATGGAAACAAATTTACCTTTAGGGCTGAAGAAAATTGTGCAAAGAGGATTTCAAAAAATATGTTCGAAATAGGAGCAGATTTCCCGATTAAAGAAACAAAATAAGAAAGTAGCTTCCAATTGCAAAGCTGCAACGTTAACAGAACCCCATGATCCTCCCATCCTAAATAGATGGGGTGACAGAAAAAGAGATCGAAACTGGGGTTAAGCACATAAAATACATATTTTTGCTTCCAGTTTGTAGCCTTAATGATGCTCTGGCAAGGAATAAGGCTGGCAAGATTGGCGTGTAAAATGCAGCAGATTGCAAAGCTGCAGCTGAATAAGCTGAGCTCCACAACCTGTATATATCTGTTGACTTTGTAAGCTCTCTTGCTGACCTGGCAGAACTTCCTGTTTAATACTGTGAGCTTTGTTGCCTGTGCACACTTGGGAACTTACAATACATTTGTCGTGGTAATAATTCAGTTGTATACAGAAAACGCTGGAAATAACACTGTTTCCTATTGACAAGTTTAATAATGATTGACAGCAGCCATCCGATGCCTCTAGGAGGATCAAGAATGTAGTACGGTGGCAATAATGATTAAGTTGCCTTTTTATCTTTATCCAGAGGTTTGGACGACTGATCTAAAGGCATGACTTCAAATAGCTGCATTTCAGCAGGGAATTTTAATTCAAGCAATTAAATAAAAATGCTAATAACATTTATGGTGACCATAAAACTACTGGATTATCATAAAACCCCAGCCCAGCTGGTTCACTAATGTTGTTTAGGGGAGGAAATCTATCTTTAACACGTGTGGCCTATGTGAAACCTCAGACACACTGCAATGTTGTTGTTTCTTCACCACCATCTGAAATGATGTGTGCTATGCTGTTTAATGTGGGCAACTATTATTGATATGGCCAGCAGCCATGTCCTGCTAATAAACAAATCTTATTATTGATTATGCTGAAATATGATGTTTGCAAACACACCATGCCATAATAAATGTTGCTATGTACAACTCGATAAATGTGGTGATCTTTTTATAATTAACATAAATATAACCCATAGAGGTCCTAAATGTTCTCTTGAAACAACTTTTCTGATTGACAGAATAGCATTATTTTCGACAATATATAGATTTCATTATCTCTGACGCACAGCTCGTCCGCACAGAAGAGTTTTAGATAGAAAATGTGCATATTGACAGGGCAACTTTCACTGACAGCTATGGGGATTACCATGGAGTCCATGTTTTTCTTTTTCTGTGAGAGGAAGTAACCTGTTTTATTGTTTTCTGAATCAAAATATACAATACATACACACAGAAAACAAATGGAGAACTATAGCTTATCTGACTAATACAGTTGAGGCATCAGGGGCCAGAGATAACAGACGATGACATTCATGAACACATAATTACTGTATTTTTAAATTCTTCTTGTTACTTTGAGTATAGGAGCAGGGAGGTTCTACTGCAGTTGTACAGGGTCTTGGTGAGACCACACCTGGAGTCTTGCGTACAGTTTTGGTCTCCTAATCTGAGGAAGGACATTCTTGCCAGAGAGGGAGTACAGAGAAGGTTCACCAGACTGATTCATGGGATGTCGGGACTTTCATATGATGAAAGACTGGATAGACTCGGCTTGTACTCACTAGAATTTAGAAGATTGAGGGGGGTTCTTATAGAAACTTACAAAATTCTTAAGGGTTTGGACAGGCTAGATGCAGGAAGATTGTTCCCGATGTTGGGGAAGTCCAGAACAAGGGGTCACAGTTTAAGGACAAAGGGGAAATCTTTTAGGACCGAGATGAGAACAACATTTTTCACACAGAGAGTGGTGAATCTGTGGAATTCTCTGCCACAGAAGGTAGTTGAGGCCAGTTCATTGGCTATATTTAAGAGGGAGTTAGATGTGGCCCTTGTGGCTAAAGGGATCAGGGGGTATGGAGAGAAGGCAGGTACAGGATACTGAGTTGGATGATCAGCCATGATCATATTGAATGGCGGTGCAGGCTCGAAGGGCCGAATGGCCTACTCCTGCACTTATTTTCTATGTTTCTATGTTGATCTACCATTTCAACTTGGGCCTTAAGCTTTTGAAAATAAATTAATGGTTTAATGGCTGTGATAAAGTAGCAGACCAAGGTAGGGGATATTAACTTGTCGTACATTTGCTTGCTAAGAGAGATTTGTTGATTTTTCAGAAAACATCAATGATCTAGGACAGTGTAAAGGAAAATAGAGAAGTACAATTGTGGATAAACTAAACCTTTATCCCCAAGTGAAAACCGAGTTACATCTCAGCCCGCGTGATAAAAATTACCACTGTTCAATAAATTTGGTGTGTTTTATTAATATACAAGAAGATAATAACAGGAAAGCTGGAAAGAAAAAAGCAAGATAATTCAAAGGCCCTACCACAACTTTCTATAATGTAGGATACTGCATGTTTTTGCCAATCGCTTATTCTAGGAAGACAGTGTGAGATGTCAGAATGCCTCTTGACAGATCAGTGGGCAATCTTTCTTATCTATTGCACTTTTAGAGTTTGTTGCAATAAACAAAAGTTAAATTATGGTCTGAGTGTTATGTGTTATAAGATTTACATGAAACTGGTCTTAATATTCCTCCAACATTTCAAACTATCATGCTTAAATTGCACCATTGATAATGCCACAGCAAAACTAGTATGAATTAGCCGGTAAAGTCAAAGAAATCCAGAAGTCTCATGAAATATATTATATACATTTTGATGCTGAATTATGTGAAAATCCATGCCACTGTCAAGATTATCAATTGTTTTGAAATCTGTTGAATAGAAATAAAATTTCAGAAATATATCCATTTGATAAAAATTTCTACCCGACTGATATTATGATAGGCACCATGACTGAGGTAATATAATTCATGGTTTCCATTTCTCAACAAAATAGAACAGTTCTTTAGAGGTAATTCCATTTATTCTCCACTTTCCCCAAAATTGTGAAGTGGTAATTAATTAATGGAAGTTGAGTTTAACACCAGGCAATCCTTTCATGAGCAGTAAACAGACCTTCTGTTTCCTAATCTGAGGAAAGACATTCTTGCCATAGAGGGAGTACAGAGAATGTTCACCAGACTGATTCCTGAAATGGCAGGACTTTCATATGAAGAAAGACTGGATAGACTGGGCTTGTACTCGTTAGAATTTAGAAGATTGAGGGGGATCTTATAGAAACTTACAAAATTCTTAAGGAGTTGGACAGGCTAGATGCAGGAAGATTATTCCCGATGTTGGGGAAGTCCAGAACAAGGGGTCACAGCTTAAGGATAAGGGGGAAGTCTTTTAGGACCGAGATGAGAAAATCTTTTTTTACACAGAGTGTGGCGAATCTGTGGAATTCTCTGCCACAGAAGGTAGTTGAGGCCAGTTCATTGGCTAGATTTAAGTGGGAGTTAGATGTAGCCCTTGTCGCTTAAGGGATCAGGGGCTATGGAGAGAAGGCAGGTACAGCATACTGAGTTGGATGATCAGCCATGATCATATTGAATGGCGGTGCAGGCTCGAAGGGCCGAATGGCCTACTCCTGCACCTATTTTCTATGTTTCTATGTTTCTATGTTCCCCTGTTCCTATTGGGATTCCACCTTGAGGCCCACATCTCATCATGTTGTTGACAGTAAGTTGTACATCCTGACCGGATATCCTCCTGCATGCATTGTGATGATTTTGGGCTGATACACCTACTACCCAGAACCCAACCTGGGTGGCAGAGGAAGCAGCCAATTGCGGATGGTCGAAGCCACTGAATGTGGTGAAGGTTATGTTCACAGATACAGTGGCCATTGTTATTCTCATAAACATCACAGAACAGGTCGTATTCCTTTTGATTCAATTCTTTCATGTTTACTTAAGGTTTTGGGGCCACTTCTCCCATGCATCAGTGTATTTTTTAATTTACATTGTAGCCCAATTTATGACAAATAAGCGTGTTCCTTTGCCTGCAGTTAATGAAAGTGCAGTTTGATATCCAGTGAACTTTGAATAAAAGTTGTAATAAGCATGGAAATTGCAAGATGTGGAGGAATGTGATTATAGCACATTCTAAGCTCTGTTTCTAAGGGATAGTTGAAGTATTTACGGAGTCAAAATGTGCTCAGATTTGGATTGTCAGTAACTTGTAGAAGTACAGTTTTGGGACTTGGATAAGAATGTTCGCGTGAAAGATGCTATAATTAATTCTTGTTTTCCCATTATTGGTCATTTTGAAATAATGTTCTATTTTCACAGTTGTGACACTTGTTTTCACTATGTGTGTAGATCTACCTGTTGGAGTGAGTGGGATTTGTGGATCTGGGCTCTTTCGATGGATTTCTTCCTGTCGCTTTAGTTTTATCCTTTGATGTGGAATCGGCGGGTGTTATTTCTCCGTAGTAACGATCATCTTCATCCAGCAACTTAACTTGGCTACAGAGAAAATAATGAGCATATTAACTGTAATTATAACACCTCATTCAATTTGTTTCATTCATCACATTGGGTTTCACAACTTCCCAGGGGAGATCCAAGGCACACACATGAATAAGTGAAGCCAACAATTAGAACTAGGCTTGTAAAATGATCTCTAACAGAGTAGAATTTTAACCAGTGCTAATCACATGCTGTAGAACGAGTCAAATTTAATTTGACAATGATGCAAAACGTGAGTGTTGTTTGCTCTCAACTCAGGCAGACTGTGGTCTATGGATTGGAAATGAGAGCGTGGTATAGATTGCAAGGCAAATATGGTGACACATGTTTTTCTTTCTGGAGTGGAACAAAGAGGTTGAATTTCACCACCATAATCCAAACAGCAACTTAACATCCTTGCTCAAAGGAAACATATAATTAATGAAAACATTTCATGCTACGGACACAGAAGATGTTCTACAGAGGTAAGAGCCAGACTATTTCACAGGGGGAAGTACGAGGAAGCTTAACATTGGATTGGTCTGGAATCAACTACATGGTGATACTGGTGAGGTAGCAAATGCTATCTACTTGAGTAATCATTAAAAAAACAATCATCAAAAAGTAAATATAATATCCTGCGATATTCTCAATAAACTAGTTTTTGAGAAACACTCTGCTTTCCCTGAACTCTCCCTATCCCCCTTTTCAAAGTCTCCTATTTTCCAACTCCCTTTATTTGCAAACAGTCTCTTCCAATCAATCTTTGCAAGTTCCTGTATAATACTATCAAAATTAGCCTTGCCCCAATGTAGGACTTTAACTTTTTGACCAGTTCTTTTTCCATAACTATTTTAAAATCAATAGAATTATGGTCACTTATCCCAAAGTGGTCACATCCCAAACCTATCCCACAATCAACAAATAATGATGAGACGGAATACAGGAAGGAGATCAAAAGCCTTGTATCCTGGTGTTGAGACATCAACCTTTCTCTCAAAGGTAGACACAAAATGCTGGAGTAACTCAGCGGGCCAGGCAGCATCTCTGGAGAGAAGGAATGGGTGACGTTTCGGGTCTAGACCCTCCTTCAGACTGATCAGACAGACCATCAGTCTGAAGAAGGGTCTCGACCCAAAACGTCACCCATTCCTTCTCTCCAGAGATGCTGCCTGCCCCGCTGAGCTACTACGGCATTATGTGTATACCATCAATTTAAACCAGCATCTGCAGTTCTTTCCTACCTTTCTTCTCAATGTCACCAAGACAAAGGAGATAGGAAGCAAAGTAGTGCACATACCCCAGTTTGTATTGACAGCACTGAAGAAGAGAGAGTCATAGTCATAGAGTGATACAGTGCGGAAACAGGCCCTTCGGCCCAACTCACCCACACCGGCCAACAATGTCCCAGCTACACTAGTCCCACTTGCGTGCGTTTCGTCCATATCCCTCCAAACCTGTCCTTTCCATATACCTGTCTAACTGTTTCTTAAACAATGGGATTGTCCCAGCAACTACCTCCTCTGGCAGCTTGTTCCATACACCCACCACCCTTTGTGTGAAAAGGTTCCCTCTCCGATTCTACTTCATCTATTCCTCTCATGATTTTGTACACCTCTATATGATCTCCCCTCATCCTCCTGCGCTCCATGGAATAGAGACACTCAATACCCTATAGCTCACACCCTCTAGTCCTGGCAACATCCTCGTAAATCTTTTCTGAACTCTTTCAAGCTTGACAATATCTTTCCAATAACATGGTGCCCAGAACTGAACACAATATTCTAAATGCGGTCTCACCAACGTCTTTTGCAACTGCAACATGACCTCCCAACGTCTATACTCAATAGGTACACAAAATTGCTGGGGAAACTCAGCGGGTGCAGCAGCATCTATGGAGCGAAGGAAATAGGTCTATACTCAATAATCTGACTGATGAAGGAGAAGTGTCAAAAACTTTTTTGACCACCTCATCTACCTGTGACTTGACCTTCAAGGAATCATGCACCTGTACTTCTAGATCCCTCTGCTCTACAACACTACCTAGAGGCCTACCGTTTTCTGTGTAGGTCCTGTCCTTGTTTGACGTCCCAAAATGCAACACCTCACTCTTCTCTGTATTAAATTTCATCAACCATTCCCCCGCCCACCTGGCCAATCGATCCAGATCCTGCTGCAATCGTTCACAAAATTCTTAGGAATCAATATCACCAACACTATCACCTCTTGAAGCAACGACAAAGAAAGTACACCTCCTCTTCCTGAGAAGGCTTAGGAAGTTCAACATGTCCCCTACAACTCTCACCAACTTCTACAGATGCACCATAGAAAGCATTTGTTCAGGTTGCATCGCAGCTTGGTTTGGGAACAGCTCCATCCAAGACTGCATGAAATTGCAGCAAATTGTGGACACAGCCTGGACCATCGCACAAACCAACCTCCCTTCCATTGACTCCATTTATACCTCACGTTGCCTCTGCAAGGTCAGCAGCATAGTCAAGTACCCTGGCTACTTCCTCTACTCCCTTCTCCCATCAAACAAAGGGTATAGGTGTGAAAACACACACCTCAAGATTCAAGGACAGTTTCTTCCCAGCTGTTATTAGACAACGGAATCATCCTACTACAACCAGAGAACTACTATCTACCTCATTGGTGACCTTTTGACTATCCTTGATCAGACTGCTGCTTTACCTTGCACTAAACGTCATTCCCTTATCATGTATCATGAGGAGTTCCCCCCGCTACGGGTACCATGTAACCCCTGTGCTACCTGCTCCATGGTAGGATAGTCGGCGACTAAACTATCTCCCCCACCTGGTTTGCCAGGTGAGGAGGGGGCTGTGGACCCCCAGCACGACCAAAAACAAGACCTGTCAAAGGGCGGATGAGCTTCTAGCGAGCCACACTTCAGCATAAGTTGCGATCACTGTCGTACATAGCATTGTAAGGAATGATGATAAAGCACACACATCAAACCCCTATACTTCCAGCGGCGGAAGTCCGCAGGAACTGGAGGACAGAGATGTGTGGTGCGTCCGTCGGAAACCAGCACCACTGCGTCGCTAATGTTTTCAACGATGATGAGATGATGATGATGAGATGTATCAAAACACAGTAAATGGCTTGCATGTATTGTCTTTCCACCGACTAGATAGCATGCAACAAAAGCCTTTTACTGTACCTCAGTATATGTATCAATAAACTAAACTGAACTGGGTTTGAGGAAAGTATGTTCCAGTTAGATTGAAGGGCAAGCTGGCAGGTCTAGGGAACTCTGCTACATGAGGGATACCAAGGCACTGGCCAATATTCTCCTTTCCAAGACAGGAATGTTAAGGTTAATACTAGACTTGCTTGTATGACAATACTGTTTCTCAGGCTTAATTGGTTAAATTTTAAAGAAGACACATATAAACAATAATATTTCACAGTAAATGGCTCTGGGGAGAGCAGAGGGATTGAGGTGTACAGGTACATAGCTATTTGAAAGTGGCACCACAGGTAGATACGATGGTCAAGAAGGCTTTCAGCACATTGGCCTTCATCAGTCAGGGTTTTTTGTATATAATTTGGGATGTTACGCTGCAGCTGTACAAGGAGTTGGTGAAGCCACAGTAGTGTTTAGTTTTGGTCACCGTGTTCAAGGAAAGGTTATTTAAACTGGAAAAAGCGCAGTAAAGATTTACAAGGATGTTGCCAGGACTTGAGGGCCTGAGCTACAGGGGGAGGTTTGGCGGGCTAGGACTGTATTCCTTGGAACATAGGAGGATGAGGGATGATCTTATAGAGGTGTACAAAATTATGAGAAAATAGGGTAGATGCATGGAGTCTTTTACCCAGAGTAGGGGAATGAAGAACCAGAGGATGTAGGTTTAAGGTGAGAGGGAAATGATTTTATAAGAAGTATATGGAATGAACTGCTGGAGGAGATAGTTGAGGCAGATACTTTAACACCATTTAAAAAACATTTGTACAGGTACATGGTAAATGTTTAGAAGGATATGGGCCAAACGTAGACAGGTGGGACTAATGTAGGTGGGGAACCTTGATCGTCATGGGCAAGCCGTGCTGTATGACTATGATTCGATGAGTCTAAAAGCCACAAAATTGAAACCCTACATGGTTCTAGGTGTAAAAAAGTACGAACAAAGTGATCATTATGAACAAGAATTTCATAACTGCAGATTGCATTGAAGAAAATGGAATTACTCAGGGGTTCATTCAGCATAAGAATGCATTGCTAAACAATGTATTTATTCTTTGAAATTTAGAAACATAGAAACTATTTTTTTTTTCTTGGTGTCTGTGACTCCCTTCCTTGGGTTCTTTTCCTGAATCAACTCTAAAGGTTTCCGTGTTCATTTAATGTGCAAGAGTTGTTCTATTGCACATGATGCCTTGGGCCATAGTTAAAACACCTCTCCAAACGTGGATAGCTTAGAAGCCAATATTTTTGTAGCTTCACTGCAGATGTGAATATTTACATTAGACTTCATGCACAGAAGTACACAAATTGAACAGAAAAGCAGAATCAATCTGTAGTCTTTAAATTTTGGACAACTATTGAAAATCTCTACAAAATATGAAAGTGGCCACAAAGCCTATTTTAAAAAAAATTATGAGGCTTTTTGTTTTTTTTGTCAATTAAGCCTAAAAAACATATTTAATGTTAGAAAAATATCCCTGTTAAGTACTTAGGAAACATTAGGTTCTCTGAGCTCACTAAACTCATTAAATAGAATTGCAGTGTCTAAAAATACAATTCCTATTAACTGTGTCAATTCCCCCGTGCTGGTATCTGACCTTTATGAGCCCTGTGTTCAGCTCTGAGGGAGAAATGAGGTAGTGTTCATGTGCTGTGCATTAACTTGTTTCTGATGGGAAGCATTGCTCGCTTTCAGCCTCTCAGTGTTCATCAACACATGGGGAGAATAACAGGAGTGTGACATGAATCCTGAGCCACAGAGCTTTTAACACAAAGTGTTCTTGTTATTTGCATCCTTTGGTGAGGAACTCTTCCAGCATGTTACAAAGGGAAAGCCGTAATGACATCCTAAGAAGGCATATTAAATTTGATAAAAGTTCCAAAGTATAAACATCTATATTATATCAATAAACAATAGACACAAAATGCTGGAGTAAGAAAAAGGGTCTGAAGAAGAGTCCCAACATGAAACATCACCTATCCATTTTCACTAGAGATGCTGCCTGATCCACTGAGATACTCCTGCATTTTGTGTCTATCTGTGTAATAAACCAGCATCTGCAGTTCCTTTCTACTGGCTTTACCTTGCACTAAACGTTATTCCCTTATCATGTATCGAAACACTGTCAATGGCCTAATTGAAATCATGTATTGTCTTTACGCTGACTGGTTCGCACACCAAAAAAGCCTTTCACTGTACCTTGGTATACATGACAATAAACTAAACTGAATAACTAAACTGAATAAACAGAACTGAATAAACTTGTTATTACATTTATGATTATATTATATAAACGATAGCCTAGAACACTTAGACATACTTAGGTCATAGAAATCAGAGAAAAACAACTTTAACTGCATCTATTTCAAACTTTGTAATTTTGTTTTTGCATCCTCTGTGCTGCAGATGAACTAATGCACTGAAGTGTCAGCATGTGTGTGGCATTGTCCATTGGTCCAATGTGGGGGTGTGGGGGTGTGGGGGTGTGGGGGGGTGTGGGGAGGTGTGGGGAGGGCGGGGTGTGCGGGGTGTGTGGGGAGGGCGGGGTGGGCGGGGAGTGGGGGAAGTGGGGGTGTGGGGGTGTGGGAGGGGGTGTGGGACGGTGTGGGGGAGGGGGTTGTGGGGGGTTTTGGGTGAGGGGGTTTGTGGTGGACGGGGGGATGTGGCGGAGAGGGGTGTGTGAGGGATGTGGGGTGTGGGGGAAGGGGGGTGTGTGGGAAGGATGGGTTGGGGAAAGGGTGGTGGGGGAGGGGGGTGGGGAGGAGGGGGGTGGGGAGGAGGGGGGTGTGGTAGGAGGGGTGTTGGTGGTGGGAAGGATGGTGGGGGAGGGTGGGGATTGGTGGTGTTGTGTGGCCGGGGGGTGAGGGTAGGGGGGGGTGGGAAGGGGGTGTTGTGGGGGCTGGGGGGGGTGGGGGATTTGGTGGTGGTTGGTGTGGTGGGGGAAGGGGGGTTGGGGGGGGCCGGGGGGTTGTGGGGGAAGGCTGGGTAGGGGCCGGAGGTGGGGGAAGGGTGGGTCCTGGGAAAGGGGGAGTGGGATCGGGGGTTGTGTGTGGGAAGGGGGGTGAGGGTAGGGTGGTGGGGGGGGGGGTTGGGGGGTGTGTGTGGGGGTGGGTTTTTGGGGAAGTGGGGTTTGGGGGAAGTGGGGTTTGGGGGAAGTGGGGTTTGGGGGAAGGGGGGTGGTGGGGAGGCTAGGGGTGTGGTCGCCACAGTTGCAGCTCGCACTCTACTCACCCCGCACCTTCAGTTTCAGCCTCACGCAGCCGCTCCCGGTCCCACTCCGGCTTCACTCGGAGGCTTCCGGTTCAACTCAGCGGTTCCCGGCTCGTCGTGCTGGTCGCCATAGAAGCAGCCCGCACGCTGCTCTCTCCCCACATGCTGCTCTCTTCCCTCATGCTGCTCAATCCCCGCACGCTGCTCAATCCATGCACGCTGCTCAATTGCCGCACGCTGCTCTCTCCCCACATGCTGCTCTCTTCCCTCACGCTGCTCAATCCCCACACGCTGGTCAATCCCCGCACGCTGCTCTCTCCCCACATGCTGGTCAATCCCCGCACGCTGCTCAATCCCCGCACGCTGATCAATCCCCGCACGCTGGTCTCTCCCCACATACTGCTCAATCCCCGCACGCTGCTCAATCCCCGCACGCTGCTCAAAACACTATGCTCCTTCAGCTTTATTCTCCTCTCCGCCGGTGAATGACAGCGAGTGCCGCAAGGGGCGTTTTTAATGATTTTTAAACCTTCATAACTTTTGTACTATTTCACCGATCTGAACAAAACTTGTTGCACTTGCAGCACAGGAAAATGGCAAGTTAGGTGGCGAAAAATCATAGCGCTATCGGGTACCGTGTTTGCGCAAATTGAAAAACAACGCAAACAGGGAGAGAGGGATGAGAGTTTTATAAGTATATAGTTATTGGCCTTGGGGTGCTTTGGGGTTAAAATGTTATCCTTTGTTGCATGCTGTTCAACCCCCAAATCTAGTCTCTGTGTTCTCTTCCCTTGTCCTGTGCCAAACATCAAACTCCTTCCCCCCTCTCCCCTCCTCTCACAGGCAGAACGTATAAACACCATACAGACTGCACCCATAGTCAGGATCAAACCCAGGTCTCTGGCGCTGTAAGGCAGCAACTCTACCGCTGTGCACGGTGTCGTTAGAAACACGAGTCCACAGATCCTGAATCTGAAGCAAAATATCTAACTACTGACACAACATAATGTCTGAAAACATTGACTATCCATTTGGCAATTGATCAATGTTGCTTGATCTGCTGAGTTCCTCCAGTTCCTCTGTTTTCTTTTGCTTTAAGCTAATGGTACAGCTTTATATAGAAACTGCAGATGCTGGTGAATACACAAAATGACACAAAGTACTGGAGTAACTCAGCCAGTCAGGCAGCATCCCTGGAGAATATGGATAGATCATGTTTGGGGTCGAGACCCTTTCATTAGTCTGAAGAAAGGTCTCAACCCGATACATCACCTATCCATGTTTTCCAGGGATGCTGCCTGGCCTGCGGAGTTAATCCGGTACTGTGTTTATAGACGGGAAGAAAGTGAACAGTTACCTGTCTTTCCTGGGTCTTCTCTTCCCATCCTGCACTGATCTCTGTTAAAAACAAATATTACAAGTCAATAGAGGGACTGCATCTCTGCTGATATATAGAAGGATAGAGTTTGTCTTTGTACCTGCATTGCTTCAGTGGAGTGGATTGAGCAATGTCCCGTAGGAAAACTCACATGCCGATGCAGAACTTCTCCAGTTCTGGTGAAAGGTCTTGTTGAGTAATGGCAGTATTTTTTTTATTTTTGTTTCACACTCCCAGTGTTTGCAATAATTGTTTTGTTCAGGTGGTGGTGAAGATGGATTAGTGAGAATATATGGTGATGGGTGGGTTCCAGTACATTCATCGGATCATTCTCAACAGATGTTCCACCCTGACTTCACATGGGAGGTCCATTACATCTAATCTTTAAGTGGCAGGGATCAAAATTCTGTCTCCCATAATCTAATTATGCAATGCAATGTATGACAGCAATGTTAATCAGTATCAAATAAAACAGATCTTTATTCATTTCAAATTCCCATAGTGAAGCTGCAGCTCTATTGAGTCTGGGTTAATGCCCCTGTCCCACTTAGGAAACCTGAACGGAAGTCTCTGGAGACTTTGCGCCCCACCCAAGGTTTCCTTGCGGTTCCCGGAGGTTTTGTCAGTCTCCCTACCTGCTTCCACTAACTGCAGCCTCCGGCGACTTAGCGACTACCTGCAATCTCCGGGAACCTCACGGAAACTTTGGGTGAGGTGCAAAGTCTCCAGAGGTTTCCGTTCAGGTTTCCTAAGTGGGACAGGGGCATTTGTTATTTGTTATTTTTTAACTCTGGATTGTTTCTACCTTGGTTTGCATTTGAGTTATGGGTAAGAAATATGTTATGGGTTTTGAAGCTATAACCAACATTTGTTCGAATAAAAATTTGTTTTAAAATGAAACATAGACATCGGCAGATTGGTATTATGGTCTGTCAGCCTTTCTCTTTGCAATAAATAAGGGGAAATATTTCTAATCCAACCTTTAGGTATTTCCTATAGTAGGGTGACCAAAACTGAACAAAACTGGCCTCTGACAAGGGTTGTCTTCTTTAACCAATTTGACAGTTTGCTTTGGACGTTCTGACATGATCCACCATCTTCTTTACCCTCAGGGCTTTGAGGGTGGTCTAAGCAGTGCTTCTTAAACTATCTCAGTGTCATTCACCCTTGAGTCTTTATCACAATATTTCATTGACCCTCAACTAAATTTTCTTATGTTTTGGGGTAATTTTCGTCTAATTCTCCCTTGAGTATAATTTTACATATAATTTATTTTGTCACATGAGCAAAAAACATAAATTAACTAATTCACCCCAAAAATAATTTCATTTACCCTTGGGTGAACTATTCACCAGTTTAAGAAGCACTGGTCTACAGATTCGATTAGATTAGATTAGATAAGATTCCTATAATTGTCATTCAGACCTTTTGGTCTGAACAAAATGTTCGTTGCCTGCAGTCATACATATAATAATAAACAACAAAACACACAATAAACACAAATTAACATCTACCACAGTGAGTTCACCTGGCACCTCCTCACTGTGATGGAGGAAAAAGTCTTAAAGTCCTTGTCTCTTCCCCTCCTTATTCTCCCTCTGCGCTATATCACTGCTTGATTAATTTGCTCATCGACTTAAACTTTTCTATGAATGACAGGTGACATGATGCCGTCGATCGGAAAGGAAAGTTCCATTGCAATGTGGCCAGGCCCATTCTTTGCAACAGTGCACAACAGCATGAAGTGATTGGAGATTGTGTATCCTAAATCTCTGCACGGCTTGATGCTGCCATGCATAAAGGCCGCCATCTTAATAAGGATGCAAGGGTACAAATCTGCTGGAGGAATATGTGGCATCTGAGGATGGAAAGGAATGGGCATTTTGGGTTGAAATTCTTCATCAAGAAGAGGAAAACGTCTTCAAAGTTAGCATTACAAGAAGAAACCTTGCAGTGGTTGTAAAAGACATAAGTAAGTAAGTAAACTTTATTTATATAGCACATTTTAAGTCAACTTGCATTGACCCCAAAGTGCTTCACATAATTTAAATAATAAGTTCCATTGCAAACCATAGAAAAAGGTTTAAAAAAAAATGAATAAAAATGGACACAACATATTACAGAGTTCAACACAAACATCCCCCCACAGCAGAATCAAAACATTTCCACTGTGGGGGAAAGGCACCAGAAAGTTAAGTCCTCTTCCTCTGTGAAACACCCGAGGTCAGGGCCCATCTGTGGCCATGCAGCCAGTCCGATGATTTTCAGGGCCCTCTTGCCGTAAAGATGAAACATCGGCGTCGGGTGAAACATTCCTCAGCGGCTTGGAAAAGTCTGGAGCGGC